>NC_083595.1:54189681-54489681 GCF_027579695.1 Neoarius graeffei | reverse complement strand
GTTGTTGTTGTTGACGCAGATGACTCGTGAAAAACATATCAATGTGCACATGTGGGCCGTTTCGGAGGACAGATGTGTTCACATTACAGTTAGATACAGATCATTTATAATTATGAATGTAAACCATCGAGGGAGATACTGTAAATCCGACCTGAGTAAAAAATCAGAATGAGGTCAGAAATGTGAACGCAGCCTCAGGGAGAAAGTGGAATCTGGGTTAATCACAACACAAACACAATCTGAGGTCAGAAAACTCTGTGTGACTTTCGACTGTGAACCGAGTTTTAAAAGCCACATTATCCATGACATCACAAAGACTGCATTTTATCCCCTTATTTTATTTTATTTGCGATGTTCATAAGGAACATATTGATTCATGCCTGAAGTGAAGAGAGTCCCAGTGCTGCTGGTGGAATATTAACAGGAACAAAGAAATCAGATCAGATTTGACCAATTTTATAGCTTTTAAACTTGATTTTAAAGTTCTACAAAGCACTTAATAGATTAAAACCCTCATCCATGATGGGTATTTTACTGTTTATACTCCTTTTAGAACTTTGTGATCTTGTAACGATAGACTCCTCGGCACACAAAAAGTTAAATATAAGTACAGGAGTGAGGCAGCTTTTAGCTTTTATGCCCCAAAATGATGGAACACGCTGCCAGAAACTCAGAGGCTCAGAGACGCAGAAACTCAGAGTCAGTTACTGATTTTAAAAGGTTAAAAGGTTCGAGCATCTTTTTACATTGACATTTTAAGACATCCATTTATTTTAGTTCATTTCACTGGATTTTATTTTCTCATTTTCTTTTATATATATATATATATATATATATATATATATATATATATATATATGCTGTTTTTGTCACTTTATGTATTCCATCTCTCTCCATTTTATTTCTTTTATGTCTCTTATCTTTTACAGAGGGCGGCATGGTGGTGTAGTGGTTAGTGCTGTCGCCTCACAGCAAGAAGGTTCTGGGTTCGGCGAGGGCCTTTCTGTGCGGAGTTTGCATGTTCTCCCCGTGTCCGCGTGGGTTTCCTCCGGGTGCTCCGGTTTCCCCCACAGTCCAAAGACATGCAGGTTAGGTTAACTGGTGACTCTAAATTGAGCGTAGGTGTGAATGTGAGTGTGAATGGTTGTCTGTGTCTATGTGTCAGCCCTGTGATGACCTGGCGACTTGTCCAGGGTGAACCCCGCCTTTCACCCGTAGTCAGCTGGGATAGGATCCAGCTCACCTGCGACCCTGTAGAACAGGATAAAGCGGCTACAGATAATGAGATGAGATGAGAGATCTTTTACAGATTTTCATGATAGCTGCTTGAGATATTAAATGTTTTGTTTGCCCTGATTTGTTTTTATGATTTATGTAAAGCACTTTGTGTATGAAATGTCATGCATAAATAAAGTTATTATAATTGATGTGTAAATGCTGTGAGTAAATAAAATGATACGCTCTGAACTGTGTGATAAAGAAGTGAGGTCTTGCCCTTTTCAGCTATTTTTTTATTTTATTTATGTTATTTTGGGGGGCTTTTTTTCCTTCAGATTTTGGAAGGCAAACCTCTATGTTTTGTGCATGCTGAGATGCTTTTCTGCTCACCACGGTTGTAAAGAGTGATTATATGCGTTACTATATCCTTCCTGGCAAAAAAGCTTGACCCAATCTGTCCATGTTCCTCTGACCCTCTCTTATCAACAAGGCGTTTGTTTCCACCCACAGAACTGTCGCTCACTCACTCAGTGTTTTTTGTTTTCTGCACCATTCTGTGTAAACTCTAGAGACTGTTGTGTGTGAAAACCCCAGGAGATCAGCAGCTTCTGAAATACTCAAACCAGTCCATCTGGATCAAACCAACACCCATACCACAGTGAGAGAAAGTCACACTGTGAGATCACAATGTTTCCCGTTCTGATGTTTGAACATTGTGAACATTAACTGAAGCTCTTGACCTGAATCTCTGTGATTGGATGCATTGTGCTGCTGCTGCCACATGATTGGTTGATTAGAGAACTGCATGAATGATCAGGTGTTCCTAATAAAGTGGACAGTGATGTGCATATATACGCACACAACACATGCTAGAATTATTAGCACCCCTAGAATTTCTTCTGAATAAAGTAACATACAGTACATTCCCATTTTATGTTATTTTTGTTCAGCTCTTTTTTGTCAGAAACTCCATGACTTCCTGTTTCAGTGGGGTGTAAACATTTTCTCAACATTTTAAAAATTGTGTTCGAATGAATTTCTGCTTCTCTCAGTCTCTTCACCAAGGGTGCCAATATTTCTGGAGCTGACTGCACAATGAGGAAAAGTGAACAGAACATTTAATTCTATGGTTATACAATTTCTAATATTATTTCTTTTCATTTACTTTCTGTATTAATTTCAATCATCTCCGGCTTTCTTCAGCGTTCCGTAACCCGTGTGTTATTTATTTCCTGTCCTGTCAGGTTTAAAGGTTCTCTGATTGAACCCGTAATGCTTCTGTGTAGAACTCTGTAAAAACACCCTGTTGTAATTAGAGCCCATTCCAAGTAGAACCCTGTCTTTGAAAGCTATGAACTGAGGAACAATCGAGAAACATTTTTTTTAAACTCATAAGCTGCTGAGATCATGAGCTTATTCATGTGGAACTACATAAAGAAAAAAAAAACTCATTCATTAGAATTGCAGTAAATTTTCTGTCAGGTTTCTTCATGAGATTTCACAAAGCTTTGCTCTGTGATTTGAGAAATAACTTCTGGGAATAAAGCTGAAACCCTGAAGGAGCTGTAATTTGTAGTACCTCGCTCCATTTGCTCTGAGCTTCCATCAGCATTAATGGTGGAACACGAGCGTGACATAAAGCAGCTACTCGTTTCAGATTCATCCGGAACGTCGACTGGAGCCAGAACATTCAAACATCAGAACTTCTGAACTGATGGAGTATTAATATCTCAGATGGATCTGCTTTCGGTAAAGAGAACTCGACTAAGGTCAAAGCTTTTCTTTCTTTCTTTTTTCCCCTTGTTTTTGGCTTGACGTGTGCAACAGCGTCTGGAAATTATTTTTAACGGCCCATTTCCTTAAGCTTTCTAAACATTTAATCATGAGCGATTGTCTTCTCAGCCAGGCCTGCGGTCAATAAAGAACATTTATCTTCTGGGAGGTTTGACGGCTCTCCAGACCACTGTGTGTGTGTGTGTGTGTGTATGTGTGTGTGTGTGTGTGCACGCACATTATCCGAGTGTATCTTGGTGTGTTTTATACCCTGTGATCAGAGCAACTCCTGCACTGGCACAAATGTTGCAGCCATTTATCACTCTGAGGAAGAACGGCTGTGTGTTTCTAAATTTATATTAATGACTGAAATGATTTTCGGTGTTAAAAAGGAAGGACCAGCGTCTTGAACTAATCCCAGAGCACTTCATCTGAAGCCAGCGATCATTATCTAATCTCTTCCAGGTGGGCGTGTGTCCTTACATTATGGACATTGGTGGGAAAGTTTTCCAACGCGCTGAGTTTCATGAAGCAACATTCAATCATCATGTGAGATGCGACAAACGTGGTAACGTGTAAATAAATGTTTATTTCTCGTTTCTGGAAGGAGTCTCCAGTGTCAGTACTTTGAGACAGTCAGAGCTGAAGCTGTAACTTTTCTGATATCTTCAGAACGGAGTAATGTACGCTTCACATTTTCTTACCTGAAAAGCCTTATTAACTTCAGCAGGAAAAAATGTTATTTATTTATTTATTTATGTATTTATTTATTTTTTTTATAAAATAAAGCAATTCTTTAATTATCTGTTTATATTTCATGATCATAAAGAACATTACACACAAAACAAAACTCAAAAAGCTTACAAAGTTCTAACTTTGGATTGTGCATCACATTGAGCGTTGAAACAACGTCCAAAAACTTCTGGAGCTCTCAAGAGACTCAGACTTTCCGAGTCAGAAAAAGTTGGAAAGCTTTATTTATTTATATATTTATTTATTTATTCAAGGAAAGAAAAATACAGTTCCCACTTGGTCATGAACAATGAGTAATTGCTTTTGTGTTTTGGAATTTCCCTTCCTTTCTTGCTCTTGTGGACAATCTGTACTCTCAATAAACATCCTCAATCTTAAATTAATTGAATTTTTATTTGTATTTCTTTTCCACAATGGACCTTGTTACAGAAATCCAGATTTAGATTTAGTTCCTGAATGAGAAAGCCAGAGGCGACAGCGGTGAGGGAAATCTCTCTGAGACGGCTGTGCTGGATGAACACTGTCAGGTGCTTTGGATAAAAAAAAAATGTACAAAGTGAATAAATAATAATAAATTCACAACCAGTCAAAGAAACCGCTTCAGTGTCGCGCCATTGTTTGGAGTCTGTAATTATAGGAACGTTGGTTTGGTCGTTATCGAGGTGCAACATTTTAACCTCCATGAGTGACACATTAGCGATCTGCTAGCAGCAACAGAAAGAAAAGTGTTATGTGGCACATTCGAGACACAAGCACTAACATGATAAAATTTATATTTGTGCACTCAGGAATGTGATCCATTAAGTAAGAGGCGTGGAGCAGCACTACAGTGGAGCCAGTGCAATTTATTTGCTGGGGCTCGAAGGCATGAGCTCTGAACAAGAGCAGCCGCTCGGTACAGAGCATTAAAACAAGCGCATGCCTGCAGGAAGTGACCTGTCGGGAGGAAAAATGGCATCGAGCATCTCTGAGAAGAATTCAGAGCAATTCATCACCCGGCGTCTTGGCTCGTCTGCACCGCTGCCGTTAACATTATTGCGGCATCACTTTAGTCGGTGGTATAATTCGCTGCTCAAACGGGGTAATAAGTGTCCAAGTCGTGTTTTAAATACGGCCTCGTGAACACGTCCTCGAGTCGACCAAGACACAAAAACACCATTTCATATACATCAATATAACGTGACAGTGATATGTCTTACAAACGTGTATAAACGCGTGCTTTAAACCGGTAACGTGGCCATATTGTTCACCGTCAGTGGTGATGGATGAGTGTTTACAGCGTTTGGTCAATAAGGCTCTCGTCCTGAAAGATAAATGTCACTTCAGCTGTCAATAAACTGGGAACGTGTTATAACCAGAGTTAGAGTCCCAAAAGGCTGCTTTAATACCGTCAATATGTCACATGGTACAGAGAGACAGCTCATGATGGGCGTGTCTGTCCACAGGAAGTGATTTACTCCAGAGCAACAAGACATTAAATGTATCAGAGGCCAAGCAATCAATTCACATGAAAATCACTTTTAAAGAGAGGTTTGTTTATTTATTTATTTATTTATTTATGTTGGGTCTGGACCTCTGTCAAGAGGCTGGGATATTTTTGTTTAAATTTTTTTTTAAATCATGTTTTATGTGTAATTCCATCATTTATTTATTTATTCTTTTTTTTTCTCAAATGAAAACCTTAATAGTGTGACAACTACCATGGAATTTTATTTATTTATTTTCCTGGATAAATCCACACACTTGCACGCTGGAACATTTGCATTTAATGAAATAGAGATTATGTTAAACAATACAATTTTGTGAGACCCATTTGCAATAAATTATGCAAATTTAAAAAAAAAAAGATTTGATTTGACTCACACTTTATATTTTATATTTCATACACATTACTGTAATCAATCTATCCTCAAGAAATTTTCAGGCTTCTTTAGGTTTTTTTTCTCCTTTCTTTGTTTTTAAGTTCACATTTGATTAAAGATATGGGGTTTATGTTGATGTTATAGGTTGGTTGTGCTCCATACATCCAGATCCATATCACCATTGTAAACTTTCAGGGATATTATTGATGTTGCTGATTCCGTACAGGCTGGGACTGGTTCAGCTCTGCAAAATATACCTACTGCACAAATGTAGGTGATGCCATTATTCCAAACACATCCTTGGACAGTAAGAAGGATGTTGTCTTTGTGTGAGTGAGATAACTTTCATTAAAATTACAGTTTAATGTTTCACTGATATCCACTTTTATATCACTACATGGTGTTTTCTATCTAAAAATGGTTCCATAATGACTGCAGTCTCCCGAACATGTCACTGTTCCACACTTCAGTGTTCTGAACGCTTCAGTATTCCATAGTAGTCGATCTATCCTCAAAAAATTTTCAGTCTTCTTTAGGTTTTTTTTTTTTAATTTGTTATTTTAATTTTGTTTAAAAGTTCACATTTGAATAAAGATATGGGGTTTACATGACACACACACACGCACTTTTGTGTGTGATTGACATTAAAATGGAAATGCTGGATGGAGTGCAGGAAACTTTGTCTTTAATTAAGCATTCACATCACCATCACACACACGTTCACTTCTCCCATAAGTTCAGATGTGAGGAAATCTATCAGCCTTCAGAAAAGTGGCAAATGGAAGCAGAAAAGCTTCTCAGCAGGACCCATTGGATTTCCCAGGAACTTGTCAATATGCAGTATTCCACATGCAGAGCACATTTCAGTGTTTTATGGGCTTTAACCTGATTCAGTGGGTGAGTCCACTGTTCCTGAGGTTAAACCTGTGTGTCAGTGTGTGTTCATGTGCTCATGAGCTGATCAATTAAACGTGAAGTGTGAAAGTCAGAAGCACTGAAATGTGAAGTGCAGAAACCTTCCTCCCTCGTTCCCACCGTTCCACACAGGCTCACGTTTTAAATTCTCATACTTTCTCATTTTCAGTGCTTCAGGCTTTTAGTCTTTTTATCTGCTCGCCATGTTTCGATTTGTTCCTCAGGTGTTCATCTTTTCAGAAATTGATTAATTTCAGGTGTAGTGTTAATGATTTGGCTGTAACTCCTTCTCAAAACAACCTCAAGTAACTTATTCATCAATAGCTTATGGAGCGCTGGAGAGAAACACACACCTACACCACAGAAATACAACTGCAGCATGATTATATTTTAATAAACTTTTTTTAATGCCATAAAGTTCAGTATTCCTTGTACAATTCATTCAGTTTCACACACTTCAGTATTCTGCACACTTCAGTATTCTATAGACTTCAGTATTCCATACACTTCAGTATTCTATAGACTTCAGTATTCCATACACATCAGTATTCTATAGACTTCAGTATTCCATACACATCAGTATTCTATAAACTTCAGTATTCCATATGCTTCAGTAAACCTTAAACTTCGGTATTCCATACACATCAGTATTCTACAAACTTCAGTATTCCATACACATCAGTATTCTATAGACTTCAGTATTCCATACACATCAGTATTCTATAGACTTCAGTATTCCATATGCTTCAGTAAACCTTAAACTTCGGTATTCCATACACATCAGTATTCTACAAACTTCAGTATTCCATACACATCAGTATTCTATAGACTTCAGTATTCCATACACATCAGTATTCTATAAACTTCAGTATTCCATACACATCAGTATTCTACAGACTTCAGTATTCCATATGCTTCAGTAAACCTTAAACTTCGGTATTCCATACACATCAGTATTCTACAAACTTCAGTATTCCATACACATCAGTATTCTATAGACTTCAGTATTCCATACACATCAGTATTCTATAGACTTCAGTATTCCATACACATCAGTATTCTATAGACTTCAGTATTCCATATGCTTCAGTAAACCTTAAACTTCGGTATTCCATACACATCAGTATTCTACAAACTTCAGTATTCCATACACATCAGTATTCTATAGACTTCAGTATTCCATACACATCAGTATTCTATAAACTTCAGTATTCCATACACATCAGTATTCTACAGACTTCAGTATTCCATATGCTTCAGTAAACCTTAAACTTCGGTATTCCATACACATCAGTATTCTACAAACTTCAGTATTCCATACACATCAGTATTCTATAGACTTCAGTATTCCATACACTTCAGTATTCTATAGACTTCAGTATTCCATACACATCAGTATTCTATAGACTTCAGTATTCCATACACATCAGTATTCTATAGACTTCAGTATTCCATACACATCAGTATTCTATAAACTTCAGTATTCCATACACATCAGTATTCTACAGACTTCAGTATTCCATATGCTTCAGTAAACCTTAAACTTCGGTATTCCATAGATTTTAATATTACATAGACTTTGGTAAATCTTACACTTCAGTATTCCATAGACTTCAGTCTTCCATAGACTTCAGTCTTCCATAGACTTCAGTATTCCGTATGTTTCAGTATTCCATAGACTTCAGTCTTCCATAGACTTCAGTATTCCATAGATCTCAGTATTCCGTATGTTTCAGTATTCCATAGACTTCAGTATAAATATGACATTTAGCCCTTGGGTTAATCAGCAACACATTTTTCATGTGATGCTTATTTTAAATGTATTTAATCAACTCCGCAGTCTATTTATTTAATCCTGCTCAGCTCTTTGAACTTTTCAAATCATCATTTTGTTGTTTTTGTATTGGATTGTTGTTTCGCTGCAGGAGATAATTTTTATCCTTAAACCTTAAATCTGAGGTACATAAAAAAAAAAAATCCATTAAAAACATGCAGCTTGTAAACTTCTGCAGTATTTTGCAGCGTGTCCTGGTGCTGATCTCTCCTGGGGGAGGAGGCCGTGTATTTAAAGCAGCATGTTGGGCTTCTTTACCACGTTCGGTAAAAGGAGATGAAGTTTTCGGCATTTTTCACTCCGGGGAAATAACTCGCTTTTTCCTCACTGTTGAAGTCACTGCAGATTTGCATATTGTGCAGATGACTGTGCTCCCTCCGACCCCACAAGGATAGTTTTGTAGAATCTATCATTCCCCTGATTACTTCTAATTACCTGCTGACCAAATTCCTCTGCTGCTTTATTATCACACAAAGGCAGATTATTAGCTGATGAACATCACGGCGTCCCGAGGGGGGCGGTATATACTTACAGACTCGCTGCGAACTGGGACACGATCCAGAAGTTAATTTCATAAAATTAAGACGCAAAAGTGATGAGACTCAGCAATTCTGACCGTCTCGGACCTCATGCGGCTTGTTAGGACGGTTACGGGGGCCACAGTGGACGACACACTAAAGATTTTGCATTTGCTGGTTTATTCCAGGACATGATTTAGAGCGGCGGTGTAATGGCACCGTACTGTCGGGTCTCAAAGTGCATGATGGGCTTATTCTACTCGAGCTGAAGATATTATTTACTGAACAGAAGTGTATCTTTGGTTATAGGACTAAAAATAAAACCCCATGAGTTCCTGTGTGGCGTGAGGATCGTTGTATGTAGTCCTCCATGATTCACCTGTTCACTAAGGGCAATTGTAGAATAAAATAGAGTAGGATTAAAATGGAGGCAATAATTTTTGCAATGGAAGACAAAGAATGAAGGACAGGCGTGGTCGAGAGCTGCCTAATGAGGGGCAGTGCCATAGGCAGTTCCTGGGGAGGGGCCTAAATGTGGAGTGAGTCAACTTTGAAATGTTTATTACAGAATGTACATATAGTGCATGATTTTCTTTGTGATCTTATCGTGGCAGAGTGGCACTCAATAAACAAACAAACAAACAAACAAAATGTGGATCAGAAGGTGGATTTTGCCACAGAGCTAAGCTGAAAGGAAGTGGAACATGGTGTGCTTAACGCTTGAAAAATAACAAAGAAAACAACAAAGTAAGCAAAATGTCCTAAAACTACCCGATCTATACCAGTGTGGTGCTTCAGTGATATAATCTGGACATACATACATTTTGTCTAAAGTGTAGATCGCTAGCTAGATCAGAAAAAAGCACTGTGGTGGGAACATAACTTTTTTCTATCATTTGATTTGGAGAACAAAATCACACACACACACACACACACACACACACACACACACACACACACACACACACACACACACACTACAGTACATTACTGGACCTTTAGGGTACAATGGCTTGTCACTGGGGCAGTACCCTCTAAGGTATTTATTTGTACCATTTATATACTGCTTGGGAACATATAGGTACAGTGGTGCTTGAAAGTTTGTGAACCCTTTAGAATTTTCTATATTTCTGCATAAATATGACCTAAAACATCATCAGGTGTGAGTGGGCACCCGGTTTTATTTAAAGAACAGGGATCTATCAAAGTCTGATCTTCACAACACATGTTTGTGGAAGTGTATCATGGCACAAACAAAGGAGATTTCTGAGGACCTCAGAAAAAGCGTTGTTGATGCTCATCAGGCTGGAAAAGGTTACAAAACCATCTCTAAAGAGTTTGGACTCCACCAATCCACAGTCAGACAGATTGTGTACAAATGGAGGAAATTCAAGACCATTGTTACCCTCCCCAGGAGTGGTCGACCAACAAAGATCACTCCAAGAGCAAGGCATGTAATAGTCGGCGAGGTCACAAAGGAACCCAGGGTAATTCTAAGCAGTTGAAGGCCTCTCTCACATTTGGCTAATGTTAATGATCATGAGTCCACCATCAGAACAACAATGGTTTGCATGGCAGGGTTGCAAGGAGAAAGCCACTGCTCTCCAAAAAGAACATTGCTGCTCATCTGCAGTTTGCTAAAGATCACGTGGACAAGCCAGAAGGCTATTGGAAAAATGTTTTGTGGACGGATGAGACCAAAATAGAACTTTTTGGTTTAAATGAGAAGTGTTATGTTTGGAGAAAGGAAAACACTGCATTCCAGCATAAGAACCTTATCCCATCTGTGAAACATGGTGGTGGTAGTATCATGGTTTGGGCCTGTTTTGCTGCATCTGGGCCAGGACGGCTTGCCATCATTGATGGAACAATGAATTCTGAATTATACCAGTGAATTCTAAAGGAAAATGTCAGGACATCTGTCCATGAACTGAATCTCAAGAGAAGGTGGGTCATGCAGCAAGACAGCGACCCTAAGCACACAAGTCGTTCTACCAAAGAATGTTTAAAGAAGAATAAAGTTAATGTTTTGGAATGGCCAAGTCAAAGTCCTGACCTTAATCCAATGGAAATGTTGTGGAAGGACCTGAAGCGAGCAGTTCATGTGAGGAAACCCACCAACATCCCAGAGTTGAAGCTGTTCTGTACGGAGGAACGGGCTAAAATTCCTCCAAGCCGGTGTGCAGGACTGATCCACAGTTACCGCAAACGTTTAGTTGCAGTTATTGCTGCACAAGGGGGTCACACCAGATACTGAAAGCAAAGGTTCACATACTTTTGCCACTCACAGATATGTAATATTGGGTCATTTTCTTCAATAAATAAATAACCGAGTATAATATTTTTGTCTCATTTGTTTAACTGGGTTCTCTTTATCTACTTTTAGGACATGTGTGAAAATCTGATGATCTTTTAGGTCATATTTATGCAGAAATATAGAAAATTCTAAAGGGTTCACAAGCTTTCAAGCACCACTGTACCTGTTTGGCCCCCAAAAAGATCCACATACCTACCATGAGGTCCAATAATGAGCACTAGGGGGTACATTGGTGTATATTATACTTTGGGGGACAGAAATGGACTCCCACTGTACCCCTATTTCTGACAGTGCATCAACTCCCCATCCCCAATTTTAAAATTGTCTCGATCCACCCTTGGCTGGGCGGAGCAGGGCAGGACAGAGTACTCTACACAAGCATACAGCTGGGATGACAATACAGCTGAACTTATTTTTTCCTCAATTTCTAAAGGGTTTATTTTTCAAACTCAAACAAACAACGCATCTTTTTACTTGCAGTCCCTGAGACGTGACTCAGTTTCACTGGGCCTGAGGTGCAACTGTGAGGAACTCCTCTTATGATTTCCCAAATTGCACCATGCTGTTTTTAACAGGTTGTCATCACTTACAGACAAAAAAAAGTTGAAGGTGTGTTGAGCTATTCAATGACTATTTCTTGACCAGGAAGCATCAGGTTTTTTTTTTTTTTCCTTTTTATTTATTCATCTGAGGATTGTAAGGCATTGGGTCCAGACCCACTTTCTTGGGCCTGAGGGGAACCGTGTCCTTGCCGTGAAAATAAGGTGGTGTACCGGCATGTGTTCAGAGTTAATGCACCAGTTACCAGTTTATAATGTGGTCTTGACTTTCAAATATTGTTACTATAAATGGCTACAACTCCTGTAGCATAAGAGGAATAAACAAATTGGGGACATGCTGTTTCAGGAAAATAATCATTTTCTCAGTGGTAACAGTAACTCCTCTCCATATTTACTATAACTGCAGCTGTGGTCAGAAGTTTACATACACAGACATGAATATTATGACAATATCGGGATTTCTCTGAACTGTTCTTTTTCTGTTGCAGAATGATTGTATAACACACAGCTTTAATTAAAAAAATAATAATTTAGTACACATACCATATTTAAATTTATTTTGGGTCTGAAATCAACACAGAGACAAAATTATACACACCACCACTAAGAATATTAATTCAGTGGAGCTGAAAGTCCAAAATGTCTTCACTTGTCAATTTCAAGGCCTCTTAACTTCCTGTTAGTGATGATGGCTGACTGCAGCTTTTAGCTTCTCTGTGCACAACATGAAACAGGTTTGATTGACCCTCATTGGACTGACCAACACACAGTACAATGGGAAAGTCCAAGGAGCTCAGTGCAGATCTGAGAAAGAGGATCATAGATTTACACTCAGGAACATCTCCTGGAGCTGTTTCTAAATAACTGCAGATTCCAACATCACTTCAAATGCTTGTCTGTAAGTATAAGTTATGAGGAGGTGAAGCCAATTCACTGGAAGGAGATCAAACTGTCCCCCTCAGCTAAGAGGAAACTGGTTCAGATGGTCGGGAACAACCCATGAACCACCAAGGAACAGATCTGCCATGAACTGGAAGCTGATGGAGCACTGACTACAGTCAGGAGAGTTTTATATCACCATGAACTGAGAGGCTGCTGTACAGGGAAGAAGCTCCTGCCACAAAATCCACACCTTCAAGCTCGAGTAAAGTTTACAGCTGATCACATGGACAAAGAAAAAACCTTCTGGAGGAAAGTTTTATGATCAGATGAGACAAATATTGAGTTATTTATCCACAATGACTAGAGGTTCAGAAGAACGCTGTACCAACTGTTAAACATAGTGATGGTAGCATCAGACTCTGGGGCTGTTTTGCTGTCAGTGGAACTGGTGCACTGCACAAAATGTATGGACTCATGAAGAACCTCAGAATTCTTCAGCAGAACCTCAAACCATCAGAAACTTGGACACAGTTGTGTGTTCCAACAGGACAACGACCCCAAACACACATCAGAGCTGGTTGTGGAGGATTAAAACAAGTCCTGACCTCAACCCTGTCGACAATATGTGGACTGTGTTTAAAAGTCAAACTACACCCATTTAATTGAACTCGACCGATTGTGCCAAGAAGAGAGAACTAATATCCAACCGGAATTCTAACAGAAGCTGCTGGTGAAGGTGAAACTCACTCAGGGACATTTAACCTCATATTAGGTGGCTGTAAGTATAATTCTGACTCTGTGTCGATTTCAGAAAACCCAAAATAAATTAAAACTCATGCACCAAATTCTTTTTTCCTCTTCAAGATGTATGTTGCAATCATTCTGCCACAGACAAAGAGCTGTTCAGTGAAATCACTGGAAGCCCGATATTTCCATCACATTCATGTCCCTGTATGTAAACTTCTGACCTCAACTTTAGCGATTTACACAGTTTAACTCGTGGATCCTAATTACATCCCCTAACTGCAAACTCAGTGTTCACGTTATTAAACAGTTTCCTAACCTTCCTGGAAGCATTAATGACCCTGACATATGAATGATGTTATAATGAAGTTGTAACCCCGCCTCCTTTCACTCTCCAGCTATCTGTAAACTCTGACTCCGCCCCTTCATCATCTCCTCATCACTGCTTTCACCTTGTCAATGACCTGTGTATTATCACACAGTCTTTTCATGAACTCTCTTCTTTTACACACCGTTAGCATTAGCGCTGTTATCCTGCTCACATTTTCACACTTCCTGTGCGTACTTGGTTGTGGATTTGACCTGGACCCATGTGACCGTGTCACCTGATGAGTCAAGCGGATTACAAATCAGTCAATCATGCATTCAAAGAATCGATGTTTGCTTTGTTTTTAATCAGAGCAATGTTGCAATGTTAACTTCAACACTTTAAATCAAAAAGCTCTCCTGTTTGTTCCTCTGTAACGCTCCGTGACGTGGCGTGTTTACCAAATCAGCAGCAAAAGACATGCAGAGCTTAATTAACTCGGAGTTATTATCCATCATAAAGTCTTCTAAAGCTGGAACAAATGGTCCTCAGCCAAGGATATAATGAAGTTTCTTTCTTTTTTTTGTTATTTTCAGGACAAAAATGTCTTGCTAATGAAAATGTCAGCTTTTTGGAGCTAATTAGGAGAACAGCACTCAAAGTACTGCATAGAGGAAATGAGGCGAGATTCAGGAGGAAAGAAAAACTCTGACCATTAGAACAAACATTTCTGTTTTCTGCTGCACTGAATGCAATTAAACTTCAGATTGTAAATTACAAAGTGATGATTAAATGATTACTTAAAATAAATTAAGATAATAATCAACAAATTCATTCAGTGAGTCAAGATGAATTATTACATCACTATAATCAATTAATTTTTATCATCATGTTTGAAAAGGACTATATCACTCTTATCCCCAGGGTCCTGCTTCCTCTTCTTCTTCCTCTATTTCTTTATTATTATTATTATTATTATTATTATTATTATTATTATTATTATTATAGCATTTTAGGATGCTATTTCTCCCTCAGTTTTCAGCCAATCATCAGCAAATTTCACATGAAGAATTCCTCTGGGCTGAATTACGTTGCAATGACTTTTGATGCTGATCTGGATCACTGATCCGGAATGATCCATGACAAATATTTATTTATTTATTTATTTAAATCACTTATAATTCTGTCAATTTTCATGATTTTTTCAATCAGGTTTATTTTTATTATTAAAAAAAATGTTCAGGGCGACATGGCAGATCTTTTCCTCACTAAGCATCATTCTCTATCTCTTACCGTTCCGTATCTATAGGGTACGGTGACCAGACGTCCTGGTTTGTAACAGCTAGCACAAATTACTGTGGCTTTAGTCACACTATCTAGTTATTATTATTATTATTATTATTATTATTATTATTATCCATCCATCCATTATCCATAAGCCTTTATCCTGTGCAGGGTTGGAGGCGGGCAGGATCCTATCCCAGCTGACTACGGGCGAAAGGCGGGGTACACCCTGGACAAGTCGCCAGGTCATCACAGGGCTGACACATAGACACAGACAACCATTCACACTCACATTCACACCTACGCTCAATTTAGAGTCACCAGTTAACCTAACCTGCATGTCTTTGGACTGTGGGGGAAACCGGAGCACCCGGAGGAAACCCACGCGGACACGGGGAGAACATGCAAACTCCGCACAGAAAGGTCACCGTCGGGTGCTGGGCTCAAACTCAGAACCTTCTTGCTGTGAGGCAACAGTGATAACCACTACACCACCCTATTATTACTGTTAATAATAATAATAATAATAATAATAATAATAATAATAATAATAATAATAGATTTTCAAGTGTTTAGCATCAAAACTTTGTTGTGTAGATCTTGTAAATTATACTTAGGCTGTCTTTTTTTAATTCCTCCTGTATCACTCTTTTTTATCCCTCCATCCATCCATTTTTCATAATAATAATAATAATAATTACTTATATTGCGCATTTTAACATTTGGTAATATGATCAAATGCGCATTACACTATACTTAAAATATAATATATAAAACATACTACTAATAAAAGCAATTATAACAATCCTAGGTTAATAATACATACAAAAATAAAAAAAGTCAATTAACCAAAATAAAAGTAATAATGATAAAATAAAATCCTAATACTTTTGAGTTGCTATAAGCCTCTTTAAAATAATGTGTCTTTAAGAGTTTTTTTAAACTTTCCAAAATTTCCCTCCTTCCTGATATTCAGGTAAAATATTCCAAGTTTTAGGAGCAGCTGCTGTAAATGATCGATCTCCAAGCATTCGCTTGAACTTAACTGTAGGGTCATGCAATACAATACTAGAATTGGACCGCAGATTATAACGCGCGCTCTGCCTAATGCATATAAGATCGCTTAAATATGCTGGGGCTAAATTATGAATTGCCTTAAAGGTGATAACAGCAATCTTATACTGGATTCTAAACCTAATGGGCAGCCAATGCAACGCATATAACACTGGTGATATATGACAATATCTAGACGTATAACTTATAAGTCGTGGTGCTGAGTTTTGAAGACGCTGCAGCTTAGAAAGATGAACAGCTGGTACTCCATACAAGAGTCCATTGCAGTAATCAATTCACGCCATAACCACCACCTGTACTAGCAATTTAGTGCTGTCATATGATAAAAATTTCCTAATTTGCCTAATATTAAATAAATGATAATATACTGAGTGACAGATCTTATTAATATGAGTAGTCATTGTAAGGTTTGAATCAAACCAAGATTGCAGACAGCCGAGTCCATCATTGGTACATTTATATGCCCTATATCTAGTTGCCTAATATTCACTTTATCAAGTTGTGGCCGAGTGCCAATTAAAATAATCTCAGTCTTGTCTTCGTTAAGTTTCAACCTATCTACAGTCATCCAGGTTCTTATGTCATCAGTACATTCCTGCACAGTCTGTACAGCATCCCTCTGACTGACTTCTGAGTCTGGCTTGAAGGAGAAGTACAGCTGGGTATCATCCGCATATGCATGTGCATCAGGTAGATGAGCCTTGATTACTTCAAACAGTTTCCTAGCATATATCGTAAACAGCAATGGACCAAGGCATGAACCCTGAGGAACACCATGAACCAAATCAAAACTCTTGGAATAACCGCCCTCGAAGCAGATGCACTGAGATCTAGCAGATAGATAAGATTTAAACCACTGCAGCGCAGTCCCAGTTATTCTGAAACTTGATTCCAGTTGTTTTAATAGCACTTGATAGTCAACTGTATGAAACGCTGCGCTCAGATCGAGAAGTACTAGCAGTGCCACTCTTTGATGATCCATGTTTATCAAGATATCATTCTTTACCTTCATAAGAGCGGTCTCTGTGCTGTGACTAGCACGGTAAGCCGACTGCAATAGAGGGTAGAGCCCAAAACTCATCATGTGCTCATGTATCTGATTGAATACAGCACGCTCAGCTAATTTTGATATAAACTGAAGGTTACTTACTGGTCATAAATTTTGAAACGAAATGTCTTTCACGGACTTAAGGCATAGGTCAACAATAGCTTCTTTCTATTTAAATGGGAAGTGACCTGAGGAGAGAGAGGAATCAAGTATACAGTGGTGCTTAAAAGTTTGTGAACCCTTTAAAATTTTCTATATTTCTGCAAAAATATGACCCAAAACATCATCAGATTTTCACAAAAGTCCTAAAAGTAGATAAAGAGAATCCAGTTAAACAAATGAGACAAAAATATTATACTTGGTCATTGATTTATTGAGGAAAATGATCCAATATTACATGTCTGTGAGTGGCAAAAGTATGTGAACCTTTGCTTTCAGTATCTGGTGTGACCCCCTTGTGCAGCAATAACTGCAACTAAATGTTTGCGGTAACTGTTGATCAGTCCTGCACACCGGCTTGGAGGAATTTTAGCCCGTTCCTCCGTACAGAACAGCTTCAACTCTGGGATGTTGGTGGGTTTCCTCACATGAACTGCTCGCTTCAGGTCCTTCCACAACATTTCCATTGGATTAAGGTCAGGACTTTGACTTGGCCATTCCAAAACATTAACTTTATTCTTCTTTAACCATTCTTTGGTAGAACGACTTGTGTGCTTAGGGTCACTGTCTTGCTGCATGACCCACCTTCTCTTGAAATTCAGTTCGTGGACAGATGTCCTGACATTTTCCTTTAGAATTCCCTGGTATAATTCAGAATTCATTGCTCCATCAATGATGGCAAGCCATCCTGGCCCAGATGCAGCAAAACAGGCCCAAAACACAATACTACCACCACCATGTTTCACAGATGGGATAAGGTTCTTATGCTGGAATGCAGTGTTTTCCTTTCTCCAAACTTAATGCTTCTCATTTAAACCAAAAAGTTCTATTTTGGTCTCATCCATCCACAAAACATTTTTCCAATAGCCTTCTGGCTTGTCCATGTGATCTTTAGCAAACTGCAGACAAGCAGCAAGTTTTTTGGAGAGCAGTGGCTTTCTCCTTGCAACCCTGTCATGCACACCATTGTTGTTCAGTGTTCTCCTGATGGTGGACTCATGAACATTAACATTAGCCAATGTGAGAGAGGCCTTCAGTTGCTTAGAAGTTACCCTGGGGTCCTTTGTGACCTCACCAACTATTACACACCTTGCTCTTGGAGTGATCTTTGTTGGTCGACCACTCCTGGGGAGGGTAACGATGGTCGTGAATTTCCTCCATTTGTACACAATCTGTCTGACTGTGGATTGGTGGAGTCCAAACTCTTTAGAAATGGTTTTGTAACCTTTTCCAGCCTGATGAACATCAACAATGCTTTTTCTGAGGTCCTCAGAAATCTCCTTTGTTCGTGCCATGATACACTTGCACAAACATGTGTTGTGAAGATCAGACTTTGATAGATCCCTGTTCTTTAAATAAAACAGGGTGCCCACTCACACCTGATTTGTCATCCAATTGATTGAAAACACCTGACTCTAATTTCACCTTCAAATTAACTGCTAATCCTAGAGGTTCACATACTTTTGCCACTCACAGATATGTAATACTGGATGATTTTCCTCAATAAATAAATGACCAAGTATAATATTTTTGTCTCATTTGTTTAACTGGGTTCTCTTTATCTACTTTTAGGACTTGTGTGAAAATCTGATGATGTTTTGGGTCATATTTATGCAGAAATATAGAAAATTCTAAAGGGTTCACAAACTTTCAAGCACCAATGTACATGTGATTACAGGTAGAAGTTCCTCGAGGCATACCACAACCATAGATGTAGGCATTGGATCAAGGCAGCAGGTTTTCTTAGCTGATTTCCGTACGAGGCTGTGAACATCATCACGAGGGAGACTTCGAAACTCAGATAATCGCTGGCTATCTTCTACAACAGGATCATCAGGGACTCTGTCTCTATTCTCCGCAGCACCTCTGGAGACATCAAATTCTTTACGGATATTACTTATCTTACGACAGAAGAATTCACCAATATCATCAGCCAGAGAGTTCATATCATTATAATCAGGAAAACAAAGACTGTCCTTTGGTGAAAGGAGCGTTTCCTGTAGCTAACTGTAGCCCTCTGAACAGCTTACCCTGATCGCAGCTATTATTATCAACAAAGTCAGCGTAAAAGGCCTTTCGTGCTTTGTTGATAATAAATGTAATGTAATTTTTATTTTTCTTAAACAGCAGAAAATCAGATGTTAGTCTAGACTTCCACCATGTCATCTCCGCTTTACGACGATGTCTTTTCGCCTCTGCAATCTCCTCATTGTACCAGGGAACCTGAGGCCTTCTCCTTACACTCTTTGTCTTGATAGGTGCGTAGTGGTTGATCAGATCAGACAATGTAGTCTCATAGTTTTCAACAAGCTTATCAAGATCTGCCGGGCTACGCCCTTCACTGTAGACTTTGTTACACAGGTCAGAAGAAGCCAAGCTATTACGGAAGTGGTCCATGTTGACAGATTTGATTTTCCTGTAGCTAACTTTTTTGACTTTAGCAACAGGTTTTTTGATCTTCAGGTCACAAATAACAGAGGCGTGATCTGAGAAACAATGGCCAACTCTTGGTGAACTTTCAATGATAGCACTTGACTTGCGAGTAATAACTAGGTCCAACATGTGACCATGGATTTGCATTGGCTTGTTAACGTGTTGTTGGAATCCAAATGAATCAACTAGATCTAAAAATGTCATGGCATCAAGCTCATTGGGCTCATCGATGTGGATATTAAAGTCTCCGAGGAGATTTTTTCACCATTAAATATCAAATGGAAATTTTTCAAACTGCTCCCATATTGTCAAATAATCCCTCCAAACTTACTCAACAGGCGGCACGGTGGTGTAGTGGTTAGCGCTGTCACCTCACAGCAAGAAGGTCCAGGTTCGAGCCCCGTGGCCGGCGAGGGCCTTTCTGTGCGGAGTTTGCATGTTCTCCCCGTGTCCTCATGGGTTTCCTCCGGGTGCTCCGGTTTCCCCCACAGTCCAAAGACATGCAGGTTAGGTTAACTGGTGACTCTAAATTGAGCGTAGGTGTGAATGTGAGTGTGAATGGTTGTCTGTGTCTATGTGTCAGCCCTGTGATGACCTGGCGACTTGTCCAGGGTGAACCCCGCCTTTCGCCCGTAGTCAGCTGGGATAGGATCCAGCTTGCCTGCGACCCTGTAGAACAGGATACAGCGGCTACAGATAATGAGATGAGATAATAATAAATGTGAAGGTTAGTCCCGTTGAAATGACACTGATGCAGTTGAAAGCTGACGCTGGAGCTTTTAGAGTTTAAAAACACTAGATGGCGCGGCTGCATCCAGACGCCGTCGGGGTCGCTCTGTAGATTTTAACTTTATCTAACCTTATCTTTTTTGTTTTTACCCTTTTTAAGTTTTCACTGACCAATTTTAAGTATGATTACATACGATCGCGGGACACTTCTAGAAATTAGAAACCAGTGCTTACCTGGCAACATGCCCTTTGACAACAACACGGCGTTTCCACCTGAGATACTCTGGCACAGTGATGGGACTCAAGACGCAAGTAGGCCCAAGCATCAGACCAAGAAACACGGGGCAGACGAGCAGGCATCCGAAATCCACTGAGAAGTAAGGCAAACCGTCCACCTCTGCCCAGTATCCTGCTAGCTAATGTCCAGTCATTAGTGAACAAGCTGGACGACTTGAGAGCAAGGATCGCCTTCCAGTGGGACATCAGGGACTGCAATGTTCTGTGTTTTACTGAATCCTGGCTGTCATCTTCAATACCAGATCACTCAATCATGCCTGCCGACCACTTTTCCATCCTTCGCATGGACAGAACCGAGGAGTCTGGGAAATCCAAGGGCGGGGGAGTTTGTTTTATGACCAATAACAGGTGGTGTGAGCCGAGGAACATCACTGTTCTCTCCAATGCCTGTACTCCTAATCAGGAACACTTGTCTATCTTATGCAGACCACACTTCCTGCCCCGTGATTTCACAGCAGTTATTATGACTGCAGTTTATATCCCCCCAAGTGCAAGCACTGATATCGCCATATCTGAGCTACAGGAGGTTATAAATAAACAACAGCATCATCACCCTGGGGCTGCCTTCATCGTCCTCAGTGACTTCAATAAGGCTAAACTTTCCCGCGGTCTGCCAGAATTCAAGCAACACATCCACTTTCCAACGAGGGGCGATAACATCCTTGATCACTGCTATACTCCATTTTTAGACTGTTATAAAGCCCTTCCAATGCCCGCTTTTGACAAGTCCGACCATGTTGCAGTTTTCCTAGTACCAGAATATAAACACAAGATCTTGCAGGAAGCGCCAATGACGAAAGCAGTCCAACGTTGGACTGACCAATCAGAAATGTTGCTTCAAGACGCGCTAGAGAACACGGATTGGGAGATTTTCCGGGTATCTTCAAATGACATGAGTGAATATGCGGACGCGGTTGGGAGCTACATTTACTTCCTTATCAATGACATCATACAAACTGTCAAAATAAAAGTTTACCCAAATCAGAAACCCTGGGTAGATAAAACTGTGAGGAAAGCACTTTCAGCTCGAACTGCTTCATACAAGGCTGGCATTCTATCAGGGGACATGACAGGCTATAAAGAAGCAGTTTATGGCCTAAGGAGGACTGTGAGGGCTGCAAAGCTCCGCTACAAGGACAGAGTGGAAGCTGACTTCCAGGCTGGTGATCCTGCCAGTGTGTGGAAGGGCCTTCGGGTCATGACAGATTTTAAAAACAAGCCCAGCTCCATGCATAGCTCTGACCCCTCACTTGCTGATGAGCTAAATACATTCTATGCTCACTTTGACCATGCTAACCCCATGGTAGCTGTGACTGAAAAGTCTAGTGGTAACGGGACGCCTCCTTTCATTATCAGTGAGAGTGATGTGAGGGGAGTGTTCAGAGGCGTAAATGGGAGGAAAGCAACAGGCCCCGATCAGATCCCTGGCAGGATTCTGAGATCCTGCGCTGATCAGCTAGCCCGTTTATGCTGAGATCTTCAATATGTCACTGGCTGAAGCCGTGGTTCCATCTTGCTTTAAAAAAATCAATCATTGTTCCTGTGCCTAAGAACAGCAAGCCAGCAGGCCTGAATGACTACCGCCCAGTGGCCCTTACATCAGCGGTAATGAAGTGCTTTGAGAGGCTTGTGAAAAAACACATATGCCACACCCTGCCCAGTTCTTTCGATCCTCACCAATTTGCCTACAGAGCAAACAGAAGTAGGGACGATGCCATCTCAAGCCTACTGCACACTGCATTGGTCCATCTGGATGAGGGGAGGGGAAATTATGTGAGAATGCTGTTCATAGATTATAGTTCAGCATTTAACACCATAATCCCCCTTCGCCTGGCTGATAAGATGAGGGCGCTGGGATTTAACACCCAGTTGTGCAATTGGGTGCTCAGCTTCCTCACGGATCGCCCCCAAGTGGTCAGAATAGGGGGGGTGTCACTTCAGGGAAGTTGACCCTCAACATTGGCTCGCCCCAGGGTTGTGTTTTAAGTCCATTGCTCTATAACATCTACACACACGACTGCACAACCACCAGCAGTTCCACTTCCATCATCAAATTTGCTGACGACACCGTGGTGCTGGGTCTCATCTCACTAAAAAACGAGCAGGCTTACCTGAAGGAGGTGGCTGACCTAGCACTGTGGTGCCAGTCCAACAACTTGGCCCTGAATGTCAGCAAGACAAAGGAAATGGTGGTGGACTTCAGGAAGGTGCAGAGCAGGACATATACACCACTCACCATTAGTGGGGAGCCTGTGGAGAGGGTCCCCAGCTTCAAGTACCTGGGGGTACATCTGACTGAGAACCTCTCCTGGTCACTACAAACACAACACCTCACAGCGAAATCCAGGCAGCGGCTGTACTTTCTCCGTCAACTGAGGAAGTTTAAGGTCTCCCCTTCCATCTTGACCACATTTTACTCCTCAGCGGTGGAGAGTGTCCTAACAGGCTGTATTACGGCCTGGTTTGGGAACTGTACAGCAGGTGACCAGAAAGCACTGCAGAGAGTGGTGCGCTCTGCGGAACGGACAATCAGAGCCCCCCTACCGAGTCTGATGGACATGTACACAAAGAGGGTGGGAGCTAGGGCCAGGAAAATCATGCAGGATGCCTCACACCCAAACTCTAACCTCTTTACCCTGCTGAATTCGGGCAGACGACTACGAAGTCTCCATGCACGAACAGAGAGACTGAGGAAGAGTTTTTATCCACAGGCAGTTAGACTGCTAAACTCAGTACATTTTAAATAATCCCTTTTACTACAGGTTTTATATCAGTGTTAGAGGACTCATTTTCCTCTTTTTAACTGTGCACATTTTTTTATCTTGTTGTTATCCCCAGGCTATTTTAACTTACTCATTAGTATTTTAGACTTATTTTTTACGTCATGCTTCAGGAGTCATCTTTTGCTTTTCTAGTGCGGTTACTTATTTGCATATGTTGTTTTTATTCTTATTTATTTATTTATTTATTTATTTATATGCTGAGCTGATGACCCCTTTAACATTTCACTACAATTAAAATGTATGTGACAAATAAAAGCACTTGACTTGACTTGAGACTCCTTCATTTTGACATTTTCTAATCCGTTTATTGTCAGTGGAGGTTCCTCTGGACACGCCCCTGCGAGCGAGCTGTTGCTGTAGAAACGATATCATAACGAACCTCATTAATATCAACCTACGATTTGCAGCTGCGCAACTTTACAATGAATTAACTAACACTTTGTGACCAATCAGGATCCAGAGCTGAGTCGTGGGAGATCGTTAAATGTAATTTACGTAATTAATTGGCTGTTATTTGCTGAGACACACAGTATAACGGTCATTGGGTCAGAAACTGTAAACTGATAACAGGAAATTAAACTGTAACGTTCACATAGGTAATTTGAATAATGAGCTTCTTTCCATCTCATCGCAGCAGTGTGAGTAAATAAAGTGGAGTGTGTGTGAACAGGAAGCTCAGAGTTTTTGCTTCCATGTGAGTTGCTCGGCGTTTCAGACCCGGCTGTTTGGAGCCCTCAGAAGTGACAGCACAATAATGAACTAAAAATACACTCGCTGAATCAATGCATTGTGATAGTTGTGGTGTGTGTGTGTGTGTGTGTCCTGATGTTTGAGGCTGTGTATTTGTGTCTCCACTTCTGACGCACTTGAGCCCGTCGCAGCCCACAACGTCTCCTCACACTTATTAAAAATGAACGAACACTTTTGCATATTGATTAGCTTGAATTTAATTGACCTCGTTTTAATTTTCTCGAGCTGTTGTTGTCGTTTATTTCCCAGAGGCCTGTGCAGCGTTATTGGATACAGTGAAAGCCTCAGAGCAAAAAACAACGACTGAGGGCAGATGTGTAAATGAATGTTACTCTTCATACGCTGTGTGTGTGTGTGTGTGTGTGTCCCCTGTTGTCACAAAACAAATCTGACTACTCACTGCTTTACCAGCAATACAGAGAAATAAGTATGAAATGCATAGAAATTTAGCTCTAACTTGTCTATAGTGTTTTTTCTTTCGATAATTTTATTTACTGCACTTTTGAACATTTCCAATTTCTATATTCTACATTTCTGGCCCTGAAAGAAATACAGTCAAGCAATAACAGAAACTCAGGGGCTGATCTTGAACAGATAGAACCTGTTTCCCATAAATACAATGTTTTGTTTGATCAGAAATCACCAAATAAACAATGTTAGTCAATATCAGCAAGCTAATAATCAGATAAGATTAGCATGCTAGCTTAAAGACAAGCTCCTGTTCAAGGAGAGGTTTTGCTTCAATACTCCAGCTAAAATGTACAGTATTTTATTTTATTTTTTAATTTAAGACGTCTGTAAGTCAGAGGAGACCTCAATAACGACAGATGATAATTATAATTACATCCTCCGGTGATCCCAAATCACATCCTCCAGCACTAAATACTGTGTCAGTACATTAAGGGTGTCTATACTATTAGGTAACTGTTATGTGGTTTGGGACACAGCCCTGAATTTGGATTAATTTCCTCTCACAGCTGTTACACTGATCTCCATGATGGAGAAGCAGCAGTCTACGTTCCTGAACGTTCCTCCACGCGCAGCTCGCAACGCCAGTGTGTAATTTACTTCATTTACGAGTAGTTGAGTTTCTGGAAATATCCAGATGAATAATCCACCTCGTTAACATTCATTCTGCTGCTACACGCCATCACTGCTGATGATGTGTTACAGATGTTTTGGAGAATAAACCACCGTGTGTGTTGTGCTGCTATAATAAAAGAATCAGCCAAAGTTCTTCATTAGAGAATGGCACATGGGTTTGTGGAAATAGTTTAAACCATTTTATGAGGAACTCATCCCCCCAAAAATGGAGCTTCCTGCTTCCTTGTATTATTTTTCAGTGTACAATGATGTGAAAAATTACTCATGAACATTGTCAGTGCTGTAAATAATGTGTTTATATGTGAATGCATGAAATTTAAACGTGTTTCATTTATTTTTTTATATTTACATTTTAACATTTAACATATAAACACATTATTTACATTTATATCTCATCACTTTACGCAGAAACGGATGTCAGGAAATGGAAAGCTGTTTTTTTTTGCATGAATTTATCTCGAAATGTATGAAAATTGTGCAAAACGATGACAAAAATGACACTCACAAAACGCTGAAACTATTTTTACAGACAGAGCCATTGTGCATTTTATCTGTTTAGTTACATTTATTGTTGAAACAGCCACAAACCAAGTTAGTTCGTATTTTTGCTTAAGTTATAGCAGCTTTCAACATTTGTTCCCTCTAAACACCTTCCTTTCTTGTGATTAAAAAAAGAAAAAGAAAAATGCAGCTTATGTTAACAAGAAAGCACAAAGTGTAAACCCCTCCGTCCTGAAGATGCTGGAAAGATCTGTATGTTCCATGAACATCTCCTTTTAGAAAAGCAAAGGAGCCAAATCAATTATTGATTACACATGCTGTGTGTTTTTTTTTTACAAGTACTCTGTGAACGAGCTGTTACTATAGCAATGACAACGTATTAGAACAAATGCATTAATGAAATATAAACCTGTGATTTGCTGCTGCGCTGCTGTCAGAATCCAACTCACAGTGTCGGCCATTTAGATAAATTGAATTGTGGGAAGTGGGAAGTGAAACGCTGATGTAACACACACACACACACACACACACACACACACACACACACACACACCATTCAGTTGGGAGCTGCGACTCTCCACCTCATCTCATCAGTCAATTTCCTTTCTCAGAGCCTCTTATTGTTAAAAGACTTTATTGATTTCATTTGATGCCTCACGCTGAAGATTCCGCCAATGAACCAATGAATGAGATCGTCAATACACACTCCTCCTCCACAAAAATGTGGAAAATGGTGACACCACGAACAGCGATGGATTGGCAACCTGCTCACGTCGTATCTTCAGTGCGGAGTTTAAAAGCAGAATGAAGCGAAGCTCGGTGAGGAATAAAGCCGTCTGAATGATGATCCGTCTCACTCTGAAGTCTGACTGCTCGGGGAGTCTGCAGGGAAAAGCCAACACAACAAAAGAAGAAAATATGGATTAAAATAATTCAGACAGAAAGATACACAGAAGTTGCTGTTGTTTGAAAAGTTTGCAGCAGAAATAAAATTATAACAGGAAAGAAAAATGTACCTGAGTGACCCGTGAAGCAGGAGTGGGAGTGAAGTTTACGACTCGAACACAGTCACAACATGGAACAAGAGAGATTATAAACCTGAGAATCTGCAAGAGATCTAAACCAACACGTTTCTGAGTTCTCTTTTTGTCCGTAAGGCTAAATTTAACGCCTGGCAGTCTGGTGAACAAACCTGAAATGATCACTTTCCCTTATTTGACAGATAGATGAGACAGAAAAGTTTTTAAACTTTAAAAATAAACACGACTTTAAATCTGTGGTGTTCATCCTGTGGTTTGGTCTCAGGGACAGTGCTGGGGGGGTTAAATTAAATCTGCTCAACTACGAATCACAGTGAACATAAAGTCCATATGATTTTAGGGAAGACTTTATTCGTCATGGTTCGACACCGAGTTACTGAAAGGGAAAGGACAGGGGGATATAAAAGACAGACTTGTTTCTGGTTACTTTTGCTTCATAACGACTTAATCCTGGTGAACTTTGACCTGTGAAATTTGGAGAGAAGGATTAAAAGTACCACCGTTTATCCACGGGGCGGCACGGTGGTGTAGTGGTTAGCGCTGTCGCCTCACAGCAAGAAGGTCCGGGTTCGAGCCCCGTGGCCGGCGAGGGCCTTTCTGTGCGGAGTTTGCATGTTCTCCCCGTGTCCGCGTGGGTTTCCTCCGGGTGCTCCGGTTTCCCCCACAGTCCAAAGACATGCAGGTTAGGTTAACTGGTGACTCTAAATTGAGCGTAGGTGTGAATGTGAGTGTGAATGGTTGTGTGTCTCTGTGTGTCGTCCTGTGATGATCTGGATACTTGTCCAGGGTGAACCCCGCCTTTCACCCATAGTTACCTGGGATAGGACTCAGCCCGCCTGCTACCATGCACAGGATAAGCTGCTACAGATAATGGATGGATGGATGGATGTTTATCCATGCTAGGAGTTTTCAGTGTCATTTTTTTCTCTCTGCAAGTTGTTTATTTAATGGTTACCAGAGGACCCACCCTCCCACTATAATGCTAGCTATGTAGTAGGTGTTTCCATAACCCTTGGCCTCTCACAGATTGGTGCCACCTGATGCCCCAAGGGCCTGGGTTAGTACTGGGATGACAGACTGCCTGGGAAGACCAGGTCCGAGCATGGGACAGACTTTGACTAATGTTGGTTAAGTTCCAACTACACAACTGTAACTGTAATATGTTCTATGAGTGTGTGAGTGAGTAGTAAGGACACAATTCTTACTTTACTCCACCACCATCTCACCCGTCCTCTGACCTGGACGTTCACTGATGATAATGTATACCAATTAGGGATGGCGAAAACTAAAAAAAATCTTGACCGACCACCGAGCCTCATTAGCCGGTTAAAGTCGATTAACCTATGAGTTTAAAATTCTAGAATTGGAATTATGAGAATCTATTCTATATCTAACCGCGAGCATCCGCACATTCAGTCCCAGTCGCTGCCCTCCACTCACATTACCTTTTCTACAGCGCGAAACATTTAGTCAAACACGGCACTGATGTCGAGGGGTTTGTATTGGAGCGGAGGACAAATGGCTCCAGCTTAGAGACATCGTGAGAAGCGTGAAATCCCCCCTCGACCCCTCCTCCTTGTCCTTCTCCACCCGGGTCTGTGTCTGCGGCCGTGTCAGCAAGGGGCACGCACTTTTGTTAAGTTACAACTTGGCATTAAAAATATCAGTGTGAACATGTTCTCAATAAATTGCCGTCATTTTCTAAGTGGCAAGCTTTAGCTCAGTCACTACCGGTGCTTGCATTGAGTAGCCTATTGAAAACAATCCTATCATACACTTGTCCCATCTTAACTTTTCATTGAAGACAGGACGTTTTAGCGATACGGCCCCTGGTGTTTACAGTTAACTGCAGTAGGCTGTGTGTTGATATTGCATACTGCTACGGACTAGGCACTTTTCTTCGAAGTGAGCCACAGAGACCTCATACTGCAATTGTTTTCCAGCTACTGATATTACGGTTACATGGCTGCTAATTGTGCACAGCCGTTGGGAATGGGATAGCTGGAGCTGAGCTGATTAGCCGCTAAGCTAATATGGCAACTGTCTGATGCTAAGTAACATCAGTGAGTAACCAGGTTTTAGTTCAGATCTTGTGTATTATTATTACGTTGACATTAATATTCACCAGACTAATCCACCATCGACTTCATTCATGCGCCGTGTTCTTGTTTCTTTGATAGTCAAGAATTTCCTTGATGTTACATACCTGGTTAACATCATAGTAAAATATAATCCAACACTGAGACTTTTCTTTCGCCGAGTGGCAGCTGTCTTCAACTGGGGCGGGAGGGCGGGA
Organism: Neoarius graeffei; assembly: GCF_027579695.1. NCBI lineage: Eukaryota > Metazoa > Chordata > Actinopteri > Siluriformes > Ariidae > Neoarius > Neoarius graeffei. The sequence goes on along the minus strand of NC_083595.1, from coordinate 54,460,500 downwards.
CATGACTGAATGGGTGTTTCTGATTTGTCAGCTGTCGTCCTTACACCGCATGGCATGCCCCAAGCGTTTACAACACAGAATTCCAGGTTCTCCGCTCCAAAATCGGCAGCTTCAAAACGATTTTTTTTTTTTTTTAACCGACAACCAAAAAAAAATTAACTGGTTGACGTTGATTCGGGGGCAGCACGGTGGTGTAGTGGTTAGCGCTGTCGCCTCACAGCAAGAAGGTCCGGGTTCGAGCCCCGTGGCCGGCGAGGGCCTTTCTGTGTGGAGTTTGCATGTTCTCCCCGTGTCTGCGTGGGTTTCCTCCGGGTGCTCCGGTTTCCCCCACAGTCCAAAGACATGCAGGTTAGGTTAACTGGTGACTCTAAATTGACCGTAGGTGTGAATGTGAGTGTGAATGGTTGTCTGTGTCTATGTGTCAGCCCTGTGATGACCTGGCGACTTGTCCAGGGTGAACCCCGCCTTTCGCCCGTAGTCAGCTGGGATAGGATCCAGCTCGCCTGCGACCCTGTAGAACAGGATAAAGCGGCTACAGATAATGAGATGAGATGAGACGTTGATTTGGTCAACCATCGGTCAAACGGTCATCGGTTAACATCCCTACTACCAATGGCAGAAATGTTTAATCAATTCCTGATACATGTGTACACTGCTGCAACAACCGACTTTGCTTCGATCCACCATCTTCTTTCTATTGTCCCTGAGGGAATTTTTCTTCTTCTTTGGTTAATCCAAAGGCTCCAGATGAATTATGGGATGTTGTCGTGTAGCATAGTCTGGTAGGTTTACGTACAATGCTTGTAGTAGATCATCAAGGAACCGTTCAACTACTATTAAATTAAATACCTACTGAGTATTCAGACTCCCTACATCCTGCCTTTTGTGTACTAATAGTATGAAAGTATGAGAATTCAGACACAGACCATGTGCCCTTTTTGTTTTAATCTTGCCCTGTCTCCGCCCCTATCCTGTCATTGGTATTTTCCTGGACTGTGTTCACCTGTTCTGTGTTCACTCACTGATTGACTCATTCCCATATCTGGAATATGGATTATCCTGCTGTATTCATCCATGCGAGCATGGGTTGGACCACCATCTGATGCTTTTCCTCCACTTGACTTGATCTTGTGCAAGGTAACTGGACATTCCTTTGGATTGTCAATCTTGATCAACACCTGACGAGGGCAGCCATGACCCTAGGAACCATTCACCTCCAGGCACTGGTCATGTTTCAACCAGTTGCTTTCATCACATCTCTACTTGCCAAACCAACATAATTGACAGCGTTGTACCTCAATGCTGACAAGACTCCTCAGTTCATCACAAGGTTTCATCTCCTTCCAGGAGGAGCTACACATCCAATGGACTGTGGCCATTTTGTTACGATGAAGTCTCTGAACATCCTCAGCTTTGTGCTTGACTGCCGTTATAGTTGTGATGATGATGAATTGATTTCCTTTAATAAATAAACAAGCTTCCACACTTGTGTTCCACCTTCATTAACTTCATGTATGTTACACTTGGCACTTCAAACCTGGAGCTTTCAAATGAAGTGAAAATACAAAGGTATGCTGTACAAGCTCATATTATTTTGGAGTGTTTATAGATTTACAGTTACAGCATTTGTCAGATGCCCTTCTTAAGAGTGACTGACATTTATCTCATTTATTAAGGAGCCAAATGGCAGCTTGGTGGTGCTGAGATCAAATCAAGTTTATTTGTACAGCGCTTTTAACAATAAACATTGTCGCAAAGCAGCTTTACAGAATTTGAACGACTTAAAACATGAGCTAATTTTATCCCTAATCTATCCCCAATGAGCAAGCCTGTGGCGACGGTGGCAAGGAAAAACTCCCTCAGACGACATGAGGAAGAAACCTCGAGAGGAACCAGACTCAAAAGGGAACCCATCCTCATTTGGGCAACAACAGACAGCCTGACTATAATATTAACAGTTTTAACAGGTATAACCCTCAACTGTCCTCATGGGGCCGTCCTTCACAGGAGTGGGGCGATAAAACTCCGACCAGACACAGGGCACCAGGATGGATCAAGCAGGTCCGAGGGGCAAAAGAGGCCAGCATCTCAATCCCAGGATCAACATGTAACTCAGAGGGACAGATGGGGGGGGGGAGAGAGAGAGAGAGAGAGAGAGAAAGAAAACACGTTGTTAGGTATGCCCTAAAAATGACAAGTATTAAATCTGTGTGGTAGGCTCGCAGAGACGAGAGTCTTTACATCAGGCATGACGCACAATGGCATGTTAATATGGTAAAAAATATATCATGACCTGCTCTGGCTGGATGCTTGATTGGGTGATGGGAGCACACTCCTCAGCAATGATGAGATGCAGATGGGACCCTTAGGCCTGGCCAAGACAATTCAGTTACATTTCACCGGGTCTGGGACATGCGACAGAATGTCTGACGGCCGATTCCCTGCAGGCTACGATAGCCAGTCGAGGTCCCCACCGTCTCCACCAAAAGATTTCCTGTTGACTCCATGTAACTCAGAGGGACAGATTTGGGGTGGGGGGGGGAGAGAAAGAAAACACAGGTGGTTAGGTATGCCCAATGTCACCTGAATAAGTAGGAACAGTATACATATTGCACCGAGTACAAGCAGGGACTCCGGCAACTAACTATGACAGCATAACTAAAAGGAGAGAGCCAGAAGGTAACACAGGCATGAGGGAGCCCCGGGACATAAAGCAGCAGCCACTGCACCGTCAACAAACTCGAGTGAGCAAGCGAGTGGGGACTGACAGCATCCATACATCCCAGTTTACCAAAACACTCTATGTCTGAGGACCCTCCAGATCTACTCCTTTACCTCATAAACACCATTAACAAAAGGCTTGACTAAACAGATCTGTTTTCAGCCGAGACTTAAACACTGAGACTGTGTCTGATTCCCGAACATTACTTGGAAGGCTGTTCCATAACTGTGGGGCTTTGTAAGAAAAGGCTCTGCCCCCTGATGTAGCCTTCACTATACGAGGTACCAGCAGATAGCCTGCACCTTTTGATCTAAGTAGGCGTGGCGGGTCATAGAGGAGCAGAAGTTCACTCAGGTACTGTGGTGCGAGACCATTTAGTGCTTTAAAGGTCAATAGTAGTATTTTATAATCAATACGAAATTTGATTGGGAGCCAATGCAGTGTGGATAAGACAGGCGTGATATAATCATATCTTCTAGTTCTAGTAAGGACTCTTGCTGCGGCATTTTGAACTAACTGGAGCTTGTTTATGCACTTATTGGAACATCCAGACAGTAAGGCATTACAATAATCCAACCTGGAGGTAACGAAAGCATGGACTAGTTTTTCTGCATCATGCAATGACATTAAATTTCTTATCTTTGCAATATTTCTGAGATGAAAGAAAGCTATCCGGGTGATGTTATCAATGTGAGTTTCGAATGAAAGACTGGGGTCAATAATCACTCCGAGGTCTTTTACTGCTGCACGTGAAGAAACAGAAAGGCCATCCAGAGTTACTGTGGAATCAGAAAACTTGCTTCTAGCTGTATGTGGTCCTAGCACAAGTACTTCAGTACTTGGTGCTGAGATTTGAACCCACAACTTTCTGATCAGTAGGGTAATGTTTTAAGCACTTCCTCAGAGTATGGATTTACAGGACCTGTGGTCAGTCAAGGGGTTTTGTGTTTTATACTGGACTATCAGGCAAATATAAATGTCAGAAGGTGTTGATTAATTTTCTATAACAGTAGTACAGATGCTAACTAATGCACTCGTTTTATCTAACCCATTATCGTTTCCACAGTAACAGCTGATTCACAGAGTGAAGTTTTCTCATTCTCATCTGATCTCATTATCTGTAGCCGCTTTATCCTGTTCTACAGGGTCGCAGGCGAGCTGGAGCCTATCCCAGCTGACTACGGGCGAAAGGCGGGGTTCACCCTGGACAAGTCGCCAGGTCATCACAGGGCTGACACATAGACACAGACAACCATTCACACTCACATTCACACCTACGCTCAATTTAGAGTCACCAGTTAACCTAACCTGCATGTCTTTGGACTGTGGGGGAAACCGGAGCACCCGGAGGAAACCCACGCGGACACGGGGAGAACATGCAAACTCCGCACAGAAAGGCCCTCGCCGGCCCCGGGGCTCGAACCCGGACCTTCTTGCTGTGAGGCGACAGCGCTAACCACTACACCACCGTGCTGCCCGTGAAGTTTTCTGTAAGGAGAAATATGTTTGTGTATTGTTTCTGGAAGGAGTCTCCAGTGTCAGCGCTGTGTATCAGTCAGAGGTGAAGCTGGAACTTTCAGTTTTCTGACATGTGGCACGTTTGCAGTTTCCCCAGGAAGGAAAATTTGGAAGCATGAAAGAGGAGATTAATAATCAAACTTCTGTTGTCTTTATTTAATATTGTTGCCTTTGAACCACAGTAAAAGTGTTGTGTATTTCTCTCCTAGGACACCGAGTTATAAAGAATTATACATCATGGGGAGGAAATGTTCAGGGAGTTGTTTTGATTTTTTTTTATTTATTTCCTTCTGAAAGCATTTAGTGCTGCAGACTTGCCCTTTCATTGCTTTGAAAGGTTGTGGTAATTATGTTTTCAACTGGGACTGTTATTATCTGCACTTTTTTTAACTGCTGAAATAAAAAATTGCCCCGGAGCCACTTGTGGACTGACTGCAAAGTGCGGCGGAAATAAATATGCACTCATCACCAGCAGGGCTCTTCTCCTCCGCACACTCTGGAGAGTTTCTCCTCTCGTCTTTACAGCAGGAGAAGGTCAACGGCAAAATAAATATGTTCTCTAAATTGCCTTATTTATCCGTTTGTTAGATGGGGGGTGGAAAAGTCAAGGTGCTGGAAATAAAAATGCGAGGAATAAATAGCCGTTTAGTGGAATGTCTTGAGTTCAGGAGGTAGGAAGGACGGAATGTGGAGAGGAGAAATGTGTTCCTGGAGTAGATTGTTTAGCTTCAAGTTCATGTTCTGAGTGCTAATTTCTCTTGAGTCCACTGGAGATGATAACTTTGTGTGTGTGTGTGTGTGTGTGTGTGTGTGTGTGTGTGTGTGTGAGAGAGAGAGAGAGAGAGAGAGAGAGAGAGAGACTTTGCTTCTGATTTCCAAGAGCACTTGACCAGAGTGGACAAAAGATCAGCACTACAGAGATGCAAACAAGCTGAAGGTTGAGATGATGAAAACAGGAGGACGATTACATTTCAGAAACATAAAGTCCATCTAAATAACTTCTTTCTCTCCAAAGAGCAAAAGAAACATGTTCATCTCACGCTTTCCGTCATCTTTGTGGAAGGGAACATAATCCACTCCAGAGCATCTCAGATGATGATGTTTTAAAAATCCAGCTTCTTTTTTATTCTCCTCATTTTACTAATTAAATCCTCGTTATTTATTGCTGAGTAACATTCTGTAACGGACTGCAGGAGCAAAAGAATTCCCTCCTGATTATAATTATGGATTTAAAAGAATCATTTCATCCCACAATGACATGAACACAGTGTTCCTTTTACTTCAGATGTTTGCTACTTGATCAGCCCGGCAGCAGGACGACAAAACGAAGTGCTCAGAAGTCGATAATTTTTTTTTTTTTTTAAATTTATGAGATTCTGATTTACAGAAACAGGAAGCAGAGGAACCGCTGACAATATGAAGTGGTTTGGGACAAAGATTTAACTTTAAAAACAGTTTCTAGCAGTGACTAATGAATGAGAGTTTCTCTCACTGTGAACCATAATCCATATTTTTTGGTTTCAGATATTTGTTCTTACTTTAAGTGCCTGAATATGAACTAGCTAAAATGTTTCATATGCTAAAAATATAACGGCGTCTGCTTTTTGGCCACAAATGCGTTCATTCTATCTATGTACGTACGTCTCCTCTCATGTTTCGTGGTAAAATGGCTCCTTTTACACGTGTTCTCTTGTTAGCTACAGAGCTACAGTGTGTGTGGCCTTATAGTGCCAGCCAGGTGTGACTGGGGTAACCATGGCAACCATCAGTTAATCATGGTCAAAATGTTCACTTGCGACGGACAAAGATGGAGGTAAACATGACACTCTGTTCTGGGCCCTGTACTACGAAGCGGGTTTTCTGGCTTACCAGGGTAACTTCGAGAGTAACTTGATCACGTGCAGCGTAACTTCCCGATTAACCCATACTACGAAAGTTGGCTATGTTCAAACCGAGGTATGCTGCCATGGCAACTTACGCTGCATCTCAAACCTGCTCGTCTCAGGTTATGTTCTTGGTTAACCCGAGGTTTCCGATTAACCACACCCTTTTTAAACACCACCTCTCCACCGACATTTCCTCTAGAGACAATGCCAGCGTACCTGGATGACCCGTGCGATATCGGAGCGCAGATTAGAGATGGGATTTATGGCTCTTTGATGGGATCCGCATCTTTGTGATCCGTTCTTTGAAAAGAGCCGTTCAAAAGACTGGCTCATTCGGCTCTTTTTAAATATTTATTCAGTTTTAAGAAGACGGCATCTAAAGAAGCCAGATCCCTCTGCTTAGACAGTGACATCAATATTTCTGGACATACCTTTTATATAAAGCAGCCTAGACTTACATTACTGTAACCCCTAAACGCTCATAAATAACCATTAAAAAACAATGAGGGCTTCAATGAATGTCCATGCAGAATGGCTTTTCTGTATAAAAAAAAACGAACCCACTCAAGAACATAGTTATCAAGAACGCAAGAATATTTTATAGAAAAACACTTGTTTTACAAAAATATTTAAGTCTGAGATACAAAATAGATACAACTACAATAAATATAACAAGAACTAGTTATCACACAGGAACATTTTAATAGGAAAAAAACAAACTTCCTATATTAAAAATATTGAAATTGTAACAAAAATAGATACAACTAAATAGTCAGATAAATAGATAAAGTTATAACAAGAACACAAGATTATTTTAATCGGAAAAAACAAACTATTAATGCAAAAAATATATTAGAAAAATAGATACAACTAGACAAACAGATAAATAAATAAAATACACAAAAATAGAACGAACAAAATGACGATAGAATAAATTAAATGAACATCCGTGCAAAGTAGTTTTCCCACAATATTATCATTAATATCACACAACAACATTATAAACTATATACAAAACAATTTGAACTATTAGGCAAACAGATAAAACTTGAATAAATGAAAGGCAAATGAATGCTTGCTTGCACGCACGCAAACACCATTATGAATGATGTTTTTATATTTCATTTTCACCTGTTGCCAGGTGCGTTTGGCTGCTGTTGCCTCTGAAATGTTCAGAGGACCAACACCAACTTAGTCAAAGGGGCTGAACAGTCAGTCATCCTAATTCATGTGACTCTGTGCACAGATCAGCTTAAGTAGGCGACTCCATGAATTTACCATACCAAATTTTATTCAGGATTTTTCGGACATTAAACAAGCTATATATGACTGGGGCCACGTCGAAGGACCATTTTCTGTGACTTGTGATTGATCATGAAGCTTCTCTCATCCTATACTTCTGTTCTGGAACATGTAGAAGGGAGAATGTACTTGCGCATTTACCCGATCGGCAATTCGTTGCCAACATGCTTGCCGCTCCTTATTGGCAGCCGCTGTGTTAGATTTTGCTCTTAATGTTGTTTTGAACTCCTCGTAGCTTTGCATTATGACAGCGCATTCTTCCTCCGTGAAGTGCGGCGACCGTGCCATTGTGAACAGCGGGGATTTGTGCTGATAACCTCCCCTTTAACGTGAACGCGCATTAACCCTGATTAGGTTAAACCAGGTTCAACAAATCAACTTCGTAACTTGCGTCGTAGTACCGTTTAACCACAAACAAGATAACCAGGTTTTGTCAACCCCGGTTTAGCGGGGGAACCCTGGGTTACTTCTGGGTAGGTTAACCTCCGTTCATAGTACAGGGCCCTGGTGTGACTGCAGGGTAAATCATCACAGGGCGTGGCCAAGGGGAGGAGTCCGACTGAGTGGCATTTAGATAGTTTGCTACTACACACACACTTCTCATATTAAGCCCCACCCAAAAGTGCTGTGTAGTAGTGAGCGGCACGGATATTTTCAGCATGGACAATTCCAAGTATGCAGCTACAATTAGTGATTAAGTAAAGAAACAAACAAACAAACATGGAAGTGTGTTAAAGTAACAGGGTTCCATAATACCAGCCATAGTTCAACTCTGTTTTCAGTGTATTTGTGAGAAGTGATGGAATACTGCACAAGAAATCAAATAACAGTTTTCATTACGGATAAATAAAACCGAAAACCCAGTGCTGGGGTTCATCCGTCCTCTGGTGGATCAGCCTCAGAAGGTCTTGTCTGGATTCTCTGGCAGTCATGCAGGAGTATCGATCACCATACTTTCTTTTAGTAAAGCTTTCACCACAATAAATCCATAATGATAAATCACCGCATGCTCCCGTGGCCTGGGGCTGTTAGAAGCATCGACATGAGTGATGTAGATATTTTCCAAATCAATACTGAACTTAAAGTCTCTCTCTGTCCTCAGACCCTGACAATAAAACACACGCTTCCAAACCTGACCTACATTCCGCCTGGAGACCCGTCTCTCCAACCCACTGTAAATCTGCTCACATCACCTCCAGGCTTTATCCGATCCATCAGCTCCATTTGCAGATCCACTTTCTAACATGTAAAAGCTCTCGGTTGTTTTCTTCCTGTTCCTATTTTCTTCACAAAGTTGAAGGGTTCGAACAGAAACAGATAGACAAATAGACAGATGGTGTGTTTGTAAAACAACTTCTGTTTTTAGCAAATAACATTTTCTGTGGTGTTTTGTCTCACTGCACTCTTGTGAACTCAAACTGTAAAACTGTAGCATGTAAGTGCAGGTGACGACGGCCTAAAAACAACATGATGCTCCCACCACCGTGCTTCAGAGTGAGGATGAGGAGCGGTGTTTGGTTTCTTACAGACATAGCTTGCAGAGTCTCTGACTCTTCTATAAACAGCCAGGAACATCTGAGCAGCTTCTCTTTGGCAGCTGATACTCTCTCTCTCTCTCTCTCTCTGCATATGTTTTTTTTCTTCTTCACTCTGTCTCCATCACTTTTTTTGTCTCTCAGGCTGCCTCTTCCTCTCTTTTTTGTCTCTCTCATTCTGTATCTCTCTAGTTCTCTCCATGTTCACACGGTTTCTCAATCACTATATCTCTCTCTCACTTTTTGTATCTCTCTCTAGTTCTGTCCATGTCTATCTCTCACTGTTTCTCCATCACTTTGTTTCTCACATTTTGTATCTCTTGTTTGTTTTTCTCATTGTCTCACTGGATCTCTCTCTCTCTGCATCTCTGTCAGTTTTTTTCTCTTCTTCACTCTCTCTCCATCACTTCCTTTTTGTCACTCTCTCAGGCTTCCCTCTTTCTCTCTTTTTTGTCTCTGTCATTCTGTATGTTTCTCTCTCTAGTTCTCTACATAATTATCTCTCACTTTTTCTTGATCACTCTATATCTCTCACTTTTTGTATCTCTCTCTCTCTCTCTCTGTCCTCAGTCAGTCCATCATCCTCACCCACGTCTCAGAAGTGCCGTCTCATGAATGACAGTGTGGGAAACTGGTGTTTCATGGAAATTGACTTCAAGAGTTCTCATTGTGGGAAAACTCAGAAAAGGACTTTTTTTTCAGAGAAACGGAGCTCATTATAAAAATAAAGTGAGCTGTAAAAATAAAGGAACTGTCAAGACTCACTCAGTGTTGGATTTACTGTATTTATTAATGACAGGTTTTTATTTATTTATTTTTTTTTTGACAATCTGAATCCAACACAGTGCTCTGGTTGTGAGTGTGAAGGAAACACAGGCATTGTGATTAAATTAAAGCTCTAATGTGAGGAAATTAATGTTTGGCCAAAACTTTTATTTTTTAGGTTCCACAAATTATAAATAGAAAATCAGTCCCATGTCCGGTCGTGCATTAAATTAAATTGATTTCACTCACATCATCTGATTTTTTTTTTTTTGTCCCAGTGAAACCCAGAGTAAATGTCAGGTCAGGGCAGAGTTTCCTGAAACAAACCTCACAAACGCACGGCTATCAGAGGCACAGTCACTTCAGAATGACAGCTGAAGTAAACTGTTTGACAGAAAGGTTTAGACTCGACATTTTTACGTTTGGCTGCGGTGAGCATTTCGCCTCATTTTGGCTTTAAACAGATCGTTTGTTTGGGACATGCTCATAAAGTCTTCCTGTTTGCTTGTTTTTTTTTTCTTCTTCTTTCGTTCCACTCTGAACGTCCCCCTGGTTCTAGTTACCAGCTGCCTCCCATCACTGGTCTTGCTGTGTCTCATTAACCAGTGTTTGTACACAGTGTTTGTTTAGTCTGGTGTTATTGCTAAAATGTTCCTCGTTTCTGACTTTCCCAGGACTTCTGAAAAATTCATGCTCCACTCTTTGTTTGCATAATCAACATCTACGATATAAAATATCAATTCCATTTTATGTTGAAGTAAGAATATTAACAGGCAGACGTACTAATGGTTTGTGCCAGCGTAAACCCTCTTCTGCTACAGAGTAAATCCTGGCAGGAGGTTTAAGACGCACAGTGAAAATACAGTAATGGAAAGATGGACAGTTATTTTTGTGGCTGAATGTATTGCATGTGTATTTGTAGGCGTTTCCCTTTTAGACTGCAAAATGTGAGGGAGGAGAATATTTAAATCAATCATTCAAATGTGATTTACGAAGGTTTCCAGCAGTCAATTTACAGTTAATTGTGCCATTATTCAACACACACAAAAAAAACCCAGCAACATTGCTTAGCCTGTTTTGCTGTTAACATGGCTGCGATCGTCGCCACTCAGGGGAGGAGCCACTGAGAACCGAGAGTGTGCGGTAGAAGGGAGTTCATGTATTGGAACGCCGTTATCAGAGCATATCATATGCCAAAACACTTTGTTCTTAATTTGCTGGAGGAAATCAAAGCCCTATACTAATTTGCACTGCTCTTGGTAGATTGTGTTGGTCATTATTAAAATTATTAAAATTAACTGGCTGCATCCGTGTTTATTCATTTGCATATTGTTCGTAGATCACCTGCAGAATTGGCCACGCCCATCTGTGACCTCATGCTAATTCACCCTGCTTAGTAAATCTGGCCCCAAGCATGAAAGCTGAAAACTTGAAAATACTGAAATGTAATCCTCACAACAACGAGGAGTTCTCTCTTTTCATGTCGCTTTATGTTTAGCACGAGTGGACATTTCTATGTTTAATTGGTTGCCATCGTTTCTCTCCTTGATGAGTGTGATATCCTCAAACTGCATACTGCAGCTAGCTACAGAACCCACACTAAACTGGTGAACCATCTGACTGCCAATCAGAGAAAATCACATCACAATGAGTACACATTATCATCTATTTATGACAATTATCAGAACAGTGTCAGGATTTATTTCAATTAAATCGGTCTCAGTGCAGCGAGTTTCACTGGCGGCTTCAGGAACTGTGACGAGAAACCAAAAAATACAGGCAATGTTTCAAAGTTGGTAAAAGAAATAATCTTCTCTTATTCTCATTCTTATTTGTTATATCGCTTCACTTCTGATTTCTAGCCACTTCGCATATCCAGTGTTGGCTCCGCCCCCTGTCAGCGTTTACCTTCAACTCAATAAAACCATAATAGCATCTGATGACTTTGTGGTGACGTACTTTTCATCCATGAACATTTTGTATTGAATAAAAAGAAAGTTGCAGTAATTATGCAAATGAGGCTTAATCTACCTGAAATGTATGTAAATATGCATAGAATATTCATTTCACATTATTCATCATCCATCACAAGTAATCAATAAACTTGACAATTTTCAACCTTGTGAGAAATTCCTCTTTAATAAGTTTTGAAACAGGGACGGGAAAGAATGTGAAAGATTTCATGAATATGAGTTATGTAGAAATTGATTTTTTTTTGTTCTGAAACAATAAATTAATTAATTAATCTGCTTCAAAATAGATCTTATGTATTTCTACACTAGCGTGGTTTGTAAGCTTTATTAAGGAACTTGACAGGAAATGAATATTTCACAAATACACTATGACACAGTTGAAGTGGGTGGAGCTTAAAGCCATCTTCAAAGTTGCTAAGTTTTGAATAATGAAGTAATCATGAATGGACAAAATCGTGAAATAAACATTTTACTGCAGAGTTTCTTTTATATTTGTATGATTACAGTAGAAGTTGAAATATTAGATGCAATTATCAAAAACTCTGAAAAAAAAGTCGATGTGAGCATTGATGAAATTGCTTTTTTTCATGACGGATTTTGTTTGAACAGATGCTTCTTGGCTTTAGTTCTCATTCAGCCTTTTTATTTTTATTTCTTTTATACTCTACAGTATGCCATGTGGTTGCTTTAGCATCCTGAAGTACCTGAAGAAGGTCCCTATGGATTATTCAGTGATGATGAATATGCAGTGCATTGTGGGTAATAATTGCGTGTAGTTATTTATCCAGGGAACTTTCCGACACATTCCATATCTGTATATGACAGAGCTGACGAGTTTCTTAGGCCCTGTCCACATGGCAACAGATTCAGGTGACTCCGATACAATTGTTTATCGTTTTGGCCTGGCGTCCACACGGCACCGGCGTTTTGGGTGCCCAAAACACAATCTTTTTGAGAACGGGTTCCAGAGTGGAAAGATCTGGCAACGTTGCCGTTGTGAAGTCGTCTGGATGAGTAGAATGGATTTGTTTACGATGACGTCACAACCACATGACTGAGAGTGCTTTACGCCGGGTAGAAGTGTAATGAACTCGATGCGAGTTGTCAACAAATCCTATAACTTGGTTCATGAAACGCGCTTACAAAATATTTTCACTGTGAATATTTATTGTGTAATGGTGCAAAGTGAGAGAGAGAGAGAGAGAGAGAGAGAGAGACTCTGCCCTTAGGGCAGAGTCAATCCCGCCAGCAAAAATAGGGAAAAAAAGGAGCGATCTCACCTCTTCAGATGTTGGTTTTAGTCCTACAATACATTCCTCAAAAAGGGCGTAGAAGAGCAAATTAATCCATCAACGTGTATCATTCAATTTATTCCAGACCATTAAAGACGCTGCCTTCCGCGTAGAATCATACGTCATCCTCGCCGCCATATTGGATAGGTCAAAGCGGAGAATAAAGATTCATGTGCTGCGTTTAACTGTACCAACAGGTTTACCGTCCAAACGAGATCACATGGGATTACCTTTCACAGGTGAGAAACAACAAATTAATCCATCAACGTGTAGCATTCAATTTATTCCGGACCATTAAAGACGCCGCCTTCCGCGTAGAATCATACGTCATCCTCGCCGCCATATTGGATAGGTCAAAGCAGAGAATAAAGATTAGCTGCGTTTAACTGTACCAACAGGTTTGCCATCCAAACAAGATCACATGGGATTACCTTTCACAGGTGAGACTGGAAAAATACTTTTCATTGTATTTGGTCATTATAATGTGATTTTACGAACAGATTTTCCTGACTTTGTGGCTAATATGAAGTCTCGCGCATAATAGTTTATGCGCATGCGTCCTTACTACTTCTATTGTTCTGGTGTCTCCGAAGGGACCATCTTACAGCGCCCCTAGAGGTGTGGCATGTGTATTGCATCGTTTTCAGCACGCGTTGCGTTGCCATATGGACCTGATATTTTACTGATTGTTGCCCATTTGGACGCGATATATTTTTAAAGAACATCTCGTTGCTGTTGTCGTGTGGATGTAGCCTTAGTGTCTAGAACAGACATCCCTGTGGCTCTGAGAGCTCCTTCATGGATGTGATGACCCTGATGGTTAAACGTTTTGTAGGCAGATAAAACCGTTGCTCTGGCATTGAAAACTGATGGATCTGCTGAACCCTATTGTGGACAATCACCTACTCTGCCGATAAATATAGGCCAAGACCATCTTGCTGTCACAGAAAAACTTCTCCATCTGGCTGAAGGTCAATCTCACCAAGGATGAGCTGCACAATTTCCACAACCATTACTACAGCAAGTTTCATTTCAGACTGAGGAGCCAGACAAGATTTCCTGAAAACGAAGCTTACTTCACTGTCCCTCATCATCAGTGCACCGCATGTAGGCCACAGCAACAGTGGGTTTAGCAGATTCATCAGGGGAAAAAAAAAGGTTGCCCTGAACTCCTAATTTGTATCTATAGCATAGCAGTATTCTCATTTAAAGCCTCGGTACCTTCCTGTGGCTCCACCCCTTTTGCTATTTAAAGCAAGCTGTGAATTCCAAGCACTAAAATGTATCACTCATTTTGCGCTTCATTTCCACGTCCTAATAGCACAACAGTGGGTGTTAATCCTCACAGCAGAGGTGTGTTAATGTGAACCATTTCAGACGTAGCTTTAGCGGTACCTTCCTTCACCTCTGGCTCTCAAACCTGAGGGATTTTCACCAGAATTATAAAAGAGTATTTTTTTTCAGGAAGTAATAAAAAGAATGAATCGTATTGTTACTGTTTTGGCAAATAAAAATTTTTTAGCACTCTTTTTTTTCACCTTAGCCCATTATGGTGCCTCATATTCATCCTCACAGGAGAAGGCTTGAACATTTGTTCCTACATAATCGCTCTGAAACGATGTTTTTAAAGCGATCCTTGCTGTGCACCTGGATATTCCAAATCACTGTCCGTTATCAAGGTGTAATCACGCTGAATGATGGGTGTCTTTTTTTTGCTTTACAATATACCGGTACGTGTCTCCAGATGGGAGATTATCTTTATACCTCACCCAAAAAAAAAAAAAAGCCATGACTGGTGCTTCAGATTATTCTTTCAGGTGTCATGACTGAAAATGGCCTCTGTAAATGCCCTACAAAATACTTAAATCTAGTTCCCTTTGGCTGTTTCCCAGCAACAGGAACTACTCACGGCCCATTTCCTGTTAAAGTGGCCCCCTTTAAAAGAAGAAATAAATATTAAATTAAAAAATAAATAAATAAATAGTCCAGCAAGTGAAACTCACGATGGTGTTGAGCATTCACGCCACCTCCGAGCACATATATTAAAGCGGCGGTTCTCAGAGGAGCCGCACTGTTCTAAAGCTCAAGGGCTTAAACAAGAGCTCTTGACACAGCTCGAGGATCTGCTACAAACCAGCACATATTCACACAATCAACTCCGGATTATTTTCTCTCCAACCTCTGAATCATGAGTACCTTTCCCACCTCGCTATTCAAGCCTTTTTCATTTCACGTGGAATGAGGCACTTCTGGAAAATATCGTATCACATAGACAAAATGCAGATATTTGCTAAATGTTAATGCTAGTGTGTAATTATAAGAATAAATGTGTTCCAAAAAAGAGCAGAGCTTGTGTTTGACACAATCAGCGAATCAGAAACTTGGGCCCTGTCCACACGGCAACGGATTCAGGTGAATCTGATAAAATTGTTTATCGTTTCGGCGTTTTAGGTGCCCCAAAGCGAAATCTTTTGAGAACGGATTCCAGAGTGGAAAAATCTGGCAACGGCGCCGTTGCGAAGTCGTCTGGATGAGTAGAACGGATTTGTTTATGATGACATCACAACCACATGACTGTCAGTGCTTCACGCCGGGTAGAAGTGTAACGAACTCGATGCGAGTTGTCAACAAATCCTATAACTTGGTTCATGAAACGCGCTTACAAAATATTTTCACTGTGAATATTTATTGTGTAATGGTGCAAAGTGAGAGAGAGAGAGAGTGAGAGAATAGCCCTTAGGGCAGAGTCTTTAGGCCAAACACTGCGGAAGCAGTACCAAACCGCGCACCGCCCGTGCGCTTTCCAAAAACAAAAACAATCCCGCCAGCAAAAATAGGAAAAAAAAGGAGCGATCTCACCTCTTCAGATGTTGGTTTAAGTCCGACAATACATTCCTCAAAAAGGGCGTAGAAGAACAAAGTAATCCATCAATGTGTAGCATTCAATTTATTCCGGACCATTAAAGAATTCTGGAGGATATCAGAATGTTGGCGTACCGGCTTCCATCTACCCCCATTCATTCCTCTTTCCACGTCTTTCGTTTTACGCTACTGATTAATAATCAAAACTTTATGTGGCTGATGCTACAGAAGAAGGGGTTTATGCGGATGCGTCTACTTCTTCTATTGTTCTGGTGTCTCCAATGGGACCGTCTTACAGCGCACGTAGAGGTGTGGCATGTGTATTGCATCATTTTCAGCAAGCGTTGCGTTGCCATATGTACCTGATATTTTACTGATCCGTTGCCCATGTGGACGCGATATTTAAAAAAAAAAAATCTCATTGCCGTTGTCGTGTGGATGTAGCCTTGAACACCACCAGTGTTTCTGCAGCTCAGCGTTCATCAGCATTTCAACAGACTTGTGTTAGGTTTACAAGCACACCCTTTAAAGAATTACAATCCTTGATGGTTCTTCAGTTGGCTCTCTGGAGGAACACTGAAAGATTCTTTCAAAATAAATAGTGTTTTTTTCTTTCAGAAAGAGTTTCCAGTAAAATCATCTTGTACTTGAACTTGGAACGTGTGTGATACACTTCAAATTATTGCTCAATATTTTCTTTTTAATACCTAGAACCTGTCTAGAACCTAGAACTAACTACCTAACCAATGCTCATAACAGCCCAAATTAAATTATCAAATGTTTAACGTTTAACATTTTACTATTGGGTACACTCTTAGAAAAAGGGGGTTCTCCAAGGGTTCTTTGTGGTGAAGCTTGCCTTTCACCTGAAGTCAGCTGGGATTGGATCCATTTTCCCCCATGATATACATAATGGATGGATGGATGGATGGATGGATGGATGGATGGATGGATGAATGAATGAAGATAAAGGACCTTAATGATTTCTTGAGACCTTAAAGAAGCCTTGAAAAATCATTCAACATTTAGCTTCTTGGTGTTTGATATACTCTCAGAAAAAAAAGAAAAAAGGTTCAGGGGTTCTTTAAGGTTTTGTTGAATGATTATTGGTTCTCTGCCTCCTAAGATTGCATTTGTGATTTCTGTTGTCGTGTTCTAAATGGAACATTTAAAGGTTCCCTCAGAGGAACAATCAAATAAAGCACATCCGAGTATTTCCCTGTTAGAAAAGGGTTCTAAGCAAAAGTTCCCTTTAAAAGGTTCTTCTGTATGTTGAACCTTACAGCAAAGTGTTTATGTCAGAAAGGGTTTCTGGTAAAAACATTTTTGGAAGCCAGGTACCCTTAATTATCCAATGAGTCCTTAAAGAATTCTTGAAGAATCCTTTATTATTGATTATTTTCTTCTTAATATCTAGAACCTGTCAGAAGCTCGGCAAGTAGCTTCTTGGTCACCTTCCCTGCCGTAATCTTCAGGGACACTGGGATTGGGGTCCAAGATCTCCTTGGCTGACAGGAAGGTGTGGTGTGATGTTGTAAGAGGAATCTCGACTGAGACCGAAAGATGATGATGAGCTTCTTGGTGGACTCTTAGAGGTTAAAAAAAAGGTTCTTTAAGGATTAATTTGGATAGTTAATGATTCGTATCCTCCTACATTTGCATTTCTGATTGGGAAACACACAGTCTATTCTGTGAAAGAGACAACTGAGGAACCTTTAAGGGTTCTCCGTTTATGAAAAATTTAGAAGCTGGGATCATCTATATTCAGAAGAGTATTTTTTTATTGTGAGTCTGGAAATATTGTGGAAATTCACTATGAAGATGGATGGATAAAGAGATGAATGGCTAAGACTGAGGATGGAACCACTGCCTTCTTTCACAAGATGGTGCATAAAGCACAGAAAAGAAAAGAGAAGAAAAGAGAAGTAGAAGAAAAATCTCCTGCTGTGTGTCTGTTACAGAGAGAGAGAGAGAGAGAAGTCTGTCAAATATTAATTTAAAGCCAGTAGAGATGAAGCCATTCCCTCCTCTTCCTCTTCTTCCACTGTATAAAATGGAAAGGTTATAAAACAGAAGGTTATTTCGAATGCATTGTTTGATCACTTGAAAACTATCACCACGTGTGTGTCCTTGTGTCTCAGCCAGAAACGCTGGTGCTAATTCGATTCGACTCCTTTAAACCACGCTGAGTTATGGAGTCAGAATGAGCCACGAGGCCACAGAACCACTGGGCTTCTCTCGGGTTTCTCTCCATTCCCGTGGTTTAGACCTCACGGCGCCTCGCTGAGATTTCCACCAGAGCAGAATAAAGTGCTGAGGTTAGAGCAGGAAAATCAGCCCCCTGTTGCTCAACCCAGAGGAAAGCGTGTGGAACTCGCGGAGCACTCGTGCGGCCCGAACAAAATAACGGATGGCTTCACAGGGGACTGAACGGAGGAGAAGCGCCCAGGGCCACTGTTTGTGAGGTCATTCTGAAGTGAAGTTCAGAACACAATTAATTAAACAGTCATTACTGAAGGGGAACGCTGCAGGAGCCAAAAGGTTCTCAAAACACAAATGGACAAAAAACAGGGGACGCTAGGTCAAAAAAAATGTACCGGATTTACAAGTATATTAATTTTGCTTGTTTTTCCATTTCTACTTTCTGTTCTTTGCTGCCCTTTTCAAATTATCATCATCTTTTTATATTATTGTTAATTAAATGCTAATTGAGAGAATTCTTCGATTTGAAAACTATAAGATTTTTTTCCTCCTCAAAATTTACATCTGTTGTTTTTGAAAAAGTATTTTCACACAGAACATGAATATCACGCAATGAAAAAATGACTTTTTTGGCAGCAAGGTTTATTTTTCTTATCTTTGGAGCCACAAATAAATGCATCAACCAATCATGTGGTGACATCATGATGTAGGAGACCGACAGGTGACACAGCCGCGAATGTAGCGGTGAGCCTCTGCTATTGAGGTATTTCACTCACGTGACCAAGTCATGTGATGCTGCCATTTTGGACGGCACGGCTCGAATCAGTTTGAATGCGAGGAAGGCGACAAACGAAAAACATAAAAGAAAAAGGAGCGAGATGCAGAAAACACCTTCACCATCCAGCGACGTAGGGCATTTACAGGGCGAGCAGAGGGAGAGGTATTTGCAAAAATTGAGGTTAGCAGGCTTAGAGAACGACGTTTACCTGCTTCCACCAGGATTGTTCACTGACAGCTAAGATTTGTTCACATTTTCATTTACTTTCGGTCCTCAGGATAAACAAAATGTTATTAAATGTCATTGAAATAACTTCTTAGTCTGTTGAGACATGGCCCATTATAAGTTTTTCCTTTACTGTATTTACTAGTTTACTGAGCGCGCTCCGGGGCTGGCCGGGGCTAGCTAGCGCTCTGGGGCTGGCCGGGGCTAGCTAGCGCTCCGGGGCTGGCTAGCGCTCCGGGGCTGGCTAGCGCTCCGGGGCTGGCTAGCGCTCCGGGGCTGGCCGGCTCAGTAAACTAGTAAATACAGTAAAGGAAAAACTTGAGACTGAAAGGTTTTAACAGTCATCCAAATGACTGAACGTAAACATTGCTACAGCAACATACTAGGTACTATGATGTTGACATTAGCTAGCTTGCCGTCCAAAACGGCGGACACCGGGGCGTCATGTGACCCTGTGACGTCAGGTGAAATACCTCAATACACCGGCGGCGCTCACATCCAGGAGTGGAGCGGATATCCTGTATTTAACCTGTGAACACGTCACCATGAGCACTGCGTTCTTTCCTGTTGCCCAAAATCCTGTCTCACTAGCTTCAACACTCGAACAAGATGATGGAACTCTTTTGTGAGAACATGGCTATTATTGTCTTCATCTCGAATGGACAATATCATTCACTCAGGACACGACTGACCATCACGGTGTGAGACAAACATGAAACAAGCAGAAAATAGAACCCAAAATATGAGTGTTTATACTCAGTATTCAAATTTTTCACATTTTTATATGACAATTTCATGGTGTGTGAAGGCCATAAGAGCTCTTTGTTTCTTGAGTGGACAGCTGGAGATTCCCTGTTCAGAAAAAGGTGCTAAGTGAAACACTTTCAGGGAAAAAAAAATCCCTTTTCTAAGAGTGTAAACAAGAACGTGTCCCTCTTAATGAACCCTCAAAGGTTTTAGATAGAAACTGACAAAAAAAAAATGCTTTCCTATCAGAAAAAAAAATGTTATAACACAAGTATCCTTAATTCACAATGAACCCTTAAAGAAGAACCCATGAGGAACCTATTGCTCCAGGGTGTATGTGTGTGCAATGGGGTAATCATGCATGAGATACATACTTCAAATTATTGTTCATTATTTAAGCCTTAAAGTGCCATTCCACCATTGGATGTATTCTTTGGCATAAAATACAATATATTTTGACAACATATATAAATGGTATCACTAGATAGAGAAATCTTTTAGCTTCAAAATGATATATCAAACATAATTTTTTGACAACGACAAGTATATTAATTTTGCGACCAAAGTCACCTACCCTTTTAATTTCCGCGCGTGATGTCATAGGTAGGTTCCCCTTCTTGTGTACCACGTGACGTGTGACGTGGCACATATTATCAGCAATGGCGGATAGAACGCGATAAAAATAATACCAATAAATCTAGCTAATACCAATAAATCTAGCTAACTGAAAGATTAACTCAAAATTTTTCGCAATTTTTTTGGCCCCCATATACGAGGAGAAATGACTCTCTCACTTTGGGGGTTTCCTGGTCTAAAAATAGACCGACACGTGGTACACAAGAAGGGGAACCTGCCGATGACATCACGTTTCACTACCGCGCGGAAATTAAAAGGGTAGGTGACTTTGGTCGCAAAATTAATATACTTGTCGTTGTCAAAAAATTATGTTTGATATATCATTTTGAAGCTAAAAGATTTCTCTGTCTAGTCATGTTGTCATAAAATATATTGTATTTTATGCCAAAGAATACATCCAATGGTGGAATGGCACGTTAAAATCAAGAACCTGTCAGGAGTTCCATGTAAATGAAAACGTAAAACATAATGACATGCTTTCACAGTGCAATCTCACTATAGAGGCACACAGATCTCTAACTTGTAAAAATAAATAATAATAATTCATATATAATATAAAAAAAGGGAAACCCACTCTATCAGATCATTGCACGTAGAAGTATTTCTTTAGATCATGGTTATAGATTAAGGTCAGGAAGTTCAAGTTAGGCGGCACGGTGGTGTAGTGGTTAGCACTGTTACTTCACAGCAAGAAGGTCCGGGTTCGAGCCCCATGGCTGGCGAGGGCCTTTCTGTGTGGAGTTTGCATGTTCTCCCCGTGTCCGTGTGGGTTTCCTCCGGGTGCTCCGGTTTCCCCCACAGTCCAAAGACATGCAGGTTAGGTTAACTGGTGACTCTAAATTGAGCGTAGGTGTGAATGTGAGTGTGAATGGTTGTCTGTGTCTATGTGTCAGCCCTGTGATGACCTGGCGACTTGTCCAGGGTGAACCCCGCCTTTCGCCCGTAGTCAGCTGGGATAGGCTCCAGCTTGCCCGCGACCCTGTAAAGGATAAGCGGCTACAGATAATGGATGGATGGCTGGATGGAAATTCAAGTTACAAAATGGCATGTAAAACCAGGGTTCGAATTATGAATCATCTTTGTGAGGGTCTCTTTAGAATGAGGGAGAATGCATTCTACTTGGAGAAGATAAAAAACATTCTCTTACCATCACGCAGACAAAATGGACCAAAGTGGTCTGTCAACACCAAGAGTGGCCTTTTCTTCGGTGGCATGGTCACCAGTAATCTCTAACTTATTGATCTTTTTCTTGAAAACTTAACCAACGAATGAAACCAGGATCAGGTGATTCTTCTTCTGAAGGGATTAACGCATGTGTGTGTGTGTGTGTGTGTGTGTGTGTGTGTGTGTGTGTGTGTGTGTGTGTGTGTGTGTGTAACGTTTGTGAGCTCTCAGAAGGATCGTTTGCGTGCATAGTGGCATGATGGTGCTGAGTTCATGAGAGTATGCACCAAGCTGTAATGCATTCTTTTGGAAAATGTTTATTCTTCTTATTATTATTTGAGGCTATTTGTCTGTCTTTGACATAAATATTACTCAGTACATTGAAGGAAATGAGCTTTATTTGTAATTAAAATATAATGATGCTGCATTTTTTTAGACCCCCACAGATATGATTTTACTGCTTTCATGGGAGCCAGTTCTCACTGTATGGGAGCTCAGCTCCCGCTGGCTCCCACGCAATTCGAACCATGCGTAAAACTAATTATTCTATCTATCTATCTATCTATCTATCTATCTATCTATCTATCTATCTATCTATCTATCTATCTACTGTATCTATGGCTTCTTGGTACTTGGTACACTTTAAAAAAAAAAAAATCCTGTTTATTCAGGGTTCTTAGCTTCCAAAAAGATTTAAATTGGACCCCGTTCTGATTGGAAAACACTTTGTCTTATGGTTCTGCACAGAAACTGTGAGGAGTTCCTCTGAGGGACACCTGAAGAACCCTTAATTATCCAGTGAACCCTTAAAGAACCCTTGGAGAACACATTGTTCTAAGAGTGTGTGTATTAACTGAGTGCATGTGAGCCACACTCCAAATTACTGTTCAGGGTTTCTTTTTGCCTTAATATCTAGAACCTGTTTAACGTTTAGTTTAAATTGTCCTGATACACAGTATTCTTTAGAGAATCAGTGGATGATTAAGGGTTCTCAGGCAGAGTTTGGTATGATGGATTTATTTTTTTCTCACGGGTGGAATAAAAATTAGATTAACACTGGGTATGTTTATGTTGAGTTGAGTTCTCCTAAAAGGTTCTCCTTGGAAACCTGTCTGATAGGAAAACACTGGTTTTAGGTTCATGGAACATTTAAAATACTCTGAGTGATATGTAAAGTAAAGAAGCATGTTGTGAATAAGTAATTAAACATTTTAAAAAAATATCTGCTTTATTACTTCTTTGAAATAGTCGCGTGAAAAAGCCTTGTTGCTATTGTGGAAAAAAAAATCCTTTAATTTCTACCACAATTGTTTCATTGCTATTTCATCCTGTAAAGCTTGTTACGACACGATCTGCTGCTTTCTCCATTTCCAGAAATTCCAGACCAGCATTGTGTGAGAGCGCTGCCATGTTGTATTTGTTCCTTTGTGTTATTAGAATAAAAAAACACTCCGAGACGAAACCACTGTGACCAAGGTCTACTGAAGAATGAGTCACATTGTACAAAAACACCACGGCAACCAAAACTATTCGCCTTATTTGTATAGTTTTGCTTCTCCGTTTCTGGGAACAGAGGAATCCGAGCTATGGTAATAGAGGGCATCATCTCTATTTCTACCATCTCTGCTATTCCCATGCTTATTATTTTGTGGAGATGATATGGGAATGAAACAGACAGGAAGCCGTGAACGATGCTGAAGCCACTGCCGCCGCCATCATCACTGATGCCTCTCCCAGATGGTACAAATGTTTTATAGCCCAGACATTTGATTTAGGTGTGTGTGTGTGTTTTAATTATCTCATTAACTATTGTATGTCTGCTGAATTAGAAACGTCTTTAATGTTGTGAAGAAGCTTGAGATGTTCTGTGATTTAATAAGATTGTACAGGATGCAGATGTGCTTCTGAGCAGCGTGGGCAGGGGCGCCGCTAGGGGGGGAAAGTTAGGACGATTCTAAGGGCCTGGCACTGACAGGGGCCCCTGTGAGGGATATTAATATTATTTTAATAGTATTGCCTTGTGTAAGTTTTTGAAATAAAATATTTCATTTCATCTGTTAAAATATGCAAATTATACATGGTTATGATTTGCTATAACATTTTCCTTGAATTATTTATGATATTGTCATTTCACCCCCCTCCCTTTTTACTAATGGTACAGTCTGATTGTGGGCGGGGACAGTAAACTGTGTAGAGCTCCGTGTGCGCACAGCGCCGCTATTAGCGCAGCTCAGATCAGTTGTCGGTTTCTCTCCGCGCGCAACAGAGGTGAACATTCTAGAAGTCGCTAAGCAGGAGCAGGAGTGCTGGTGGTGAGATAAATTATGAAGTCCGGATATCAAAAACGGAAGGAGAAGCAGCAGAAAGCTGAAAGGGAGAAAAAGGGTCGACAATTGGTGACTCGGTTTTTCCTAGAGAAAGCTCGCCTATTATTCACTGACACTCGATGCCATTACAGCATGCTAGCTAATGATAGACTAGCAGATTTCATTTTAACCGAGTTGGAATATCAAGACAACACTTTTCAATCAGCAGTGCAGTGTCATTTTATTTAAATACATCACCTTTATTGCCATGGAAGATCAGATGAATGTAATGTAGAAGATCTGCACAGAACTAGCTAAACTTGTGCAGTAAACTAGCCTACTGGGCTAACACGTGAGGTAAAATATTAGGCTCGCCTACATGATACTGGTGCTAATAACTGGTTTCAAAACAAATGAGGTGCCGTCAACATGCACAGATTCAGCCTCAGGAACAGGACCCCAGCCCTCAACCCAAATCCTAGCAGAAGGAGGTGAGCAATACAATCCATGAATAAAGGATTTAGGGTTAAAAACTATTTTAATTGCTAGGCTACAGTAAGCAGCATTAGGCTATTAAGACTTACATTAAAATGAAAAGACATTTCTTTTTTTATGAGCAACTATTCTTAGGTAACTTAGTATGGAGTTCATTCAATCAAAATGTTGATGTGTTAAATCTCGCTGGGGTACACGCTGCAGGGTCAAGTGAGGAAGTGTCAGCTTTTTTTGGCTTCATCAATTGTCTTTACAAATTTGTAAGTGCCAGTCCAGAACGACGGGCCATATACAAAGAAACTACCGGCTGCTCTCTCCACAGCTTGTCTGACACTCGCTGGAGTGCAAGAATTGATGCTGTTAAACCGGCAACAGTCTATTCAGTCTAATTCTGACAGTTCTGCATTTAAAATGTTCATATACCAAATAATTGTATCACCTAAACTTGCTCGGCAGCTGATCACATGCATAGTAAAGTAGAAGTGCAGCCAAAAACAGACTTCAAATTCAGTTGCTTGCGCTTGAAAATTTTACCGGGGGGGCCCTAAATTGTAATCTTCCATAGGGCCCAAGATTTCTAGTGGCGCCCCTGGCAGTTTGTAAATATCTACAGTGGTGATGAATACATTTGCCATTAATTAACAAGTTTAACAAATAATTTTCATAATGTCCTCATTTACAGCTCCAGATATTTTAAAATGACATTGCAATAGTAATGACTTCCTTTGAAGTCCAAAAGTTTTAAAATAACATCGCTATGTCTCTATTTGCTTTAGTTGACATTGAACAGTCATGGTGCATCATGGCCACTGCCCAACTGAGCTTCCATATAGTTAGTGTTAGTGTCTGTAGTGGTCAAACCAGGGGCGCCGCCAGAAATTTTGGGCCCCATGAAAGATTAGAATTTTGGGCCCCCCAACTTTGCCCACCCTCGTCACAATTGCACTATTGTCATTATTTGACTTTTGATAGCCCATGGACCTTGAGTTTGTGATTTTGTTATTACATTTTATGTATTAACCTACCAGGGACTAGATGAAAACTGGTCAGGACAGGAAACATCTTATTATAAATTTATTTCAAAGTGACATGGAGTGACATTTCAATTTGATCAATTACGTACGTATTTCTTCATATGTTGTAACCTCTGTCCCTCTTTTATGTGTGCTGCGCTTTCTCCAGCTCCTCAATTTGAAACCAATGGTTTAGAACATGTGAACATTCCACACACGTAACCATGTCAAACACTTGACTGGTGTCCGTTATTAGCAACACTTTAATCTAGCAAACTGTATATGGCGCTCACTCATTAAAAACTTCAATCCTAAAGCATTTATGGGTTGTATTGCTGCTTACCTCTAGCCTGGGAAATCCCATGCTGCTTTGCACAATCGTTCCGATCTGAAAAGACAGCATGGAAACTATGGTCTAAAAGGCTCGCCTGAGTTAGGGAGTCAATCAGAGAGTGGGGAGGGGTGGAAAGACGGTGACGCGTACTACTCGACAAACGGAAGCTTGTAGTTTATTTGGGACTGTTTACGGATCACATTTAACATGGCGGCGAGCGATACGAACCAAACTTTCGATCAAGCTTTAGACACTGTTCTGATTAGTTTAGAGCGAAAGTTTGTTTTAAAAAAAGAACAGTGTTTGGCGTTTCAGTCTTTCTTCGCCTCTTCGTCTTCTTCGTCGCTCTAACTACGTCACTGGGTACAACTGCCATGATTGGCCATGGGCTACGTATACGCCAAATGATAGACATTCGCAACGTCCAATAAACGGCCGTTGACAATCGTAAACCACACCTCCCCTACAAGAAATTCAATAGGCGGATTCCAGACCATATTTCACTTGTGATATAGTCTGGTGTTAACCAGACTAGCTTACCTCCTTCTCCAAAGGGGGGTTCAGTGGTTTGGTAGGGCGGAGGTCCCCCTGAGGCTGAATCTGTGCATATTTAGGGCACCCCATTAGTTATGAAACTGGTTATTAGCACTAGTTATTAGCACCAGCATAACGTAATATTTCATCTTGTTTATCACACAAGTCAGTTCAGTTATTAAAATGGAAAAAATGTCACTGTACAAACTGTAAAAGTGTTCTCTTGATAGGCTAATCCAACCACAGTCATACTGTTCATTTACCATTCGCTGATATTTTGAACACACATGTGAGCGATAGCTACCTTTCTTTGGGAAAAACTGAGTGACCAGTTGCCTGCCTCTCCGGTCCCTCTCAGCTTTCAGCTGCCTTTCTTTACGTTTTTGACAGCCACTCTTCATATTTAGCGATCATAGACTGTACGCACTCCACTGCTGGCTGGCTGCTGCACCGCGACACAGCAGCAAGTAGTGTTGCACTGATCAGGACACAGATTTAACGCATCGCACTTCTACCAGAACTGGACCGTACCATTTTGCAAAAGGGGGAGGGTTAAATGACAATATGTTGAAGAACTCAAGAAATAGACAACCTTGTTCAATTAGGTCATTTTACCAGATGGAATATTGCATTGTTGTTATTTCAAAAGTCTTATTAAAATCATTAAAATCATATTATCAGCCCCTTAAAGGGCCCCATGGCAGTGCTGGGCCCCTAGAATTGTTCTAACCTTTCCCCCCTGGCGGCACCCATGGGTCAAACATGGGAACTGCAACAAGCGCTAATATAGTCCTTTTCCACTGCATGATATCCGCTCGACTTGACTCGCTTTTTCGATTCCACCTCAATGTAGAGTGGTGCTTAAAAGTTTGTGAACCCTTTAGAATTTCCTATATTTCTGCATAAATATGACCTAAAACATCATCAGATTTTCACACAAGTCCTAAAAGTAGATAAAGAGAACCCAGTTAAACAAATGAGACAAAAAATATTATACTTGGTCATTTATTTATTGAGGAAAATGATCCAATATTACATATCTGTGAGTGGCAAAAGTATGTGAACCTCTAGGATTAGCAGTTAATTTGAAGGTGAAATTAGAGTCAGGTGTTTTCAATCAATGGGATGACAATCAGGTGTGAGTGGGCACCCTGTTTTATTTAAAGAACAGGGATCTATCAAAGTCTGATCTTCACAACACATGTTTGTGGAAGTGTATCATGGCACGAACAAAGGAGATTTCTGAGGACCTCAGAAAAAGCGTTGTTGATGCTGATCAGGCTGGAAAAGGTTACAAAACCATCTCTAAAGAGTTTGGACTCCACCAATCCACAGTCAGACAGATCGTGTACAAATGGAGGAAATTCAAGACCATCGTTACCCTCCCCAGGAGTGGTCGACCAACAAAGATCACTCCAAGAGCAAGGCGTGTAATAGTCGGCGAGATCACAAAGGACCCCAGGGTAACTTCTAAGCAACTGAAGGCCTCTCTCACATTGGCTAATGTTAATGTTCATGAGTCCACCATCAGGAAAATGCTGAACAACAATAATAGTGTGCATGGCAGGGTTGCAAGGAGAAAGCCACTGCTCTCCAAAAAGAACATTGCTGCTCATCTGCAGTTTGCTAAAGATCACGTGGACAAGCCAGAAGGCTATTGGAAAAATGTTTTGTGGACGGATGAGACCAAAATAGAACTTTTTGGTTTAAATGAGAAGGATTATGTTTGGAGGAAGGAAAACACTGCATTCCAGCATAAGAACCTTATCCCATCTGTGAAACATGGTGGTGGTAGTATCGTGGTTTGGGCCTGTTTTGCTGCATCTGGGCCAGGACGGCTTGCCATCATTGTTGGAACAATGAATTCAGAATTATACCAGCGAATTCTAAAGGAAAATGTCAGGACATCTGTCCATGAATTGAATCTCAAGAAAAGGTAGGTCATGCAGCAAGACAACGACCCTAAGCACACAAGTCGTTCTACCAAAGAATGGTTAAAGAAGAATAAAGTGAATGTTCTGGAATGGCCAAGTCAAAGTCCTGACCTTAATCCAATGGAAATGTTGTGGAAGGACCTGAAGCGAGCAGTTCATGTGAGGAAACCCACCAACATCCCAGAGTTGAAGCTGTTCTGTACGGAGGAACGGGCTAAAATTCCTCCAAGCCGGTGTGCAGGACTGATCAACAGTTACCGCAAACGTTTAGTTGCAGTTATTGCTGCACAAGGGGGTCACACCAGATACTGAAAGCAAAGGTTCACATACTTTTGCCACTCACAGATATGTAATGTTGGCTCATTTTTCCTCAATAAATAAATGACCAAGTATAATATTTTTGTCTCATTTGTTTAACTGGATTCTCTTTATCTACTTTTAGGACTTGTGTGAAAATCTGATGTTTTAGGTCATATTTATGCAGAAATATAGAAAATTCTAAAGGGTTCACAAACTTTCAAGCACCACTGTAGCTGGTTGTCATAGCAACGTTGCATGAAACTGCTGTGATGACAGCTTCAGTATTAAAATAAATATAACGCTATTTAAAAGTGGCAGGTTTGTTCCTGTCTTGCATAGTGATAATGCAGTTATCATGATGACTCTCTCTGGCCAATCAGTCTGCCATGTTTTCACGTCACCTTTCCTCCCTTTCCACCAATGCAAACCTACTTCTGGACTGGTGCCAGTGCCGGTTCAGAGCTGGTTCAACTTCCAAACCTTTGAAAACCCGGTTCATGCACTAGAGAGCCAGAACAGAGACATGTCATTACATCACTGTATACATCTCTGCTTTCCCAGAGTTGGTCACGATAATCCTGCCCCCAGACCCTGACATAAGCAGTTCTTGATTCTTGACCAGCAAAGAGTTTTCCTGGTCAAGACCCATTTTTTCCACTGTTGAACTGGTTCCAGATTAGGCACCAACTCTGACCATGCCGGCCCTGGAACTGCCTTGGTGTAATAGGTGCACTTTGGGAACACCTCAGCTCACTTGGAACCTCAACAGAAAGTAGCAGGTACCAGGTACAATCCACAACTTTTACCTGATGGAAAACTGAAAAGGGGCAGTTGAATTGAGTTGAGCTGGTACCATGCAATGGAAAAGCTCTACTATATATCCACTGGGGCAGGAGTCATGCTGCCCCATGCTCAGGGGAGGAGCCATGGACAGGAAAGTTAATATCAGTGTTATCAGGATTCTGGTTTTTTACCACCAGATTGCACAGATTTAAAAGTACTCCATGCCTGCTAAGACTTCTAATATCTAATAATCGAATACATTTCCCAAAATAAAAGCAGACAGCATGTCTATGGTGATGTACAGAACCACTTCTATTGCAAGATGTGTGTGTTTGCGCGCGTGTGTGTGTGTGTGTGTGTGTCTTGCAAACATTTGGAGAGGATAAAGTAGCATTAGTGGATTATGTTCATCCAGTAAAAATGGCTGTGTACCATGATGAACTTGTTTCTCACATAAAAAAAAAAAGCTGAAACAAACAAAAAGTTTCCATTTCCCACATTTTGTTGGACATGTTTCAGTCCTTTTGTGTGTTTTTTGTGAGATGTAGTTGTGCTGGAAATTCAGCTGAAACCCATCCACTCTGATAATGATGTTCCCACAGACACAGTTGAACAAAGCTCCGTGTAAAACACCTCAGAGCGAGCTCCTGGACTGTTCGCTGGATGGTATCAAAATTTAACTGACTAATTATGGGTTAATCTCAAAATTCACCAGCGACAGTCGCTGCCTGATGCATTAATCAAGTGTGAGAACCTGTCAACTTCATTGTGTTGAACAGTTTGTTATTAATATCTACAAAAAATTCAAGAGACACAAGCCTGTGTTGAATCCTAACAACATTATTAGACATCAGATTATTAGACACTGCTCATGT
This sequence comes from Neoarius graeffei, assembly GCF_027579695.1. Taxonomy (NCBI): domain Eukaryota; kingdom Metazoa; phylum Chordata; class Actinopteri; order Siluriformes; family Ariidae; genus Neoarius; species Neoarius graeffei. The sequence continues at coordinate 54,430,319 of NC_083595.1, read as the reverse complement.
ATTAGTGTATTTATAATAGTCGTCATTATACTCCAGAAATTACAGTAAGATAATCGTAAAGAAAGTGACTGTTTACTTAGAACTAAATAAGGAGAATAAACATGAACGGGATAAAGGTACTACTTGAACACCATGTTTTATTCATTATATATAAAACATACAGTACAGTATAATAAAAATACAGTACATTTTGGCAGTGGTGAACCGTTACTATTACGGCTGGGACTTGAGCTCAGCCAAAACTTAGCCAGACACCCAAAAAGCAACAGGGCAAAGGATTTTGCGAGGGATTAGCAGCAGGCTGCCAGGTCACTCCGTTGTGTGTAGCTGTCGATGTTGATTTTAAAAGTAACTCAGTAAATTACACAGGGAAATGAATACTTAAGTCTGAGTGAAAAATACTGAGGTGAGTGTGTAACCGACTATAACCAGTCGGTTACTCCAATAACTCTTATTCTGGAAAACAATCAATGACCGGGCGATTAAAACATGGAGACAGGGGAAAGGATTCCGGCATCCGCACAACATAATACACCAGTTAGCACCCAGCCAAATGGCGACTCAGATAAACATTCGACTTTTCACATGGAATTTTACAACACTGATTTACATATTTGATCCGATACAAACAGCGGATGTGTCAAAACATTCTTACATCAAAAAATAAACGTCATATCTTGGGAAATTATATATATATATATATATATATATATATATATATATATATATATATATATATATATATATACACACACACACACACACACACACACAGTGGGGCAAAAAAGTATTTAGTCAGTCACCAATTGTGCAAGTTTTCCCACTTAAAAAGATGAGAGAGGCCTGTAATTTTCATCATAGGTATACCTCAACTATGAGAGACAGAATGAGAAAAAAAAAAAAAAAACAGAAAATCACATTGTCTGATTTTTAAAGAATTTATTTGCAAATTATGGTGGAAAATAAGTATTTGGTCAATAACAAAAGTTCATCTCAATACTTTGTTATATACCCTTTGTTGGCAATGACAGAGGTCAAACGTTTTCTGTAAGTCTTCACAAGGTTTTCACACACTGTTGCTGGTATTTTGGCCCATTCCTCCATGCAGATCTCCTCTAGAGCAGTGATGTTTTGGGGCTGTCGCTGGGCAACACGGACTTTCAACTCCCTCCAAAGATTTTCTATGGGGTTGAGATCTGGAGACTGGCTAGACCACTCCAGGACCTTGAAATGCTTCTTACGAAGCCACTCCTTCGTTGCCCGGGCGGTGTGTTTGGGATCATTGTCATGCTGAAAGACTCAGCTATGTTTCATCTTCAATGCCCTTGCTGATGGAAGGAGGTTTTCACTCAAAATCTCACGATACATGGCCCCATTCATTCTTTCCTTTACAAGGATCAGTCGTCCTGGTCCCTTTGCAGAAAAACAGCCCCAAAGCATGATCTTTCCACCCCCATGCTTCACAGTAGGTATGGTGTTCTTTGGATACAACTCAGCATTCTTTCTCCTCCAAACACGACAAGTTGAGTTTTTACCAAAAAGTTCTATTTTGGTTTCATCTGACCATATGACATTCTCCCAATCCTCTTCTGGATCATCCAAATGCTCTCTAGCAAACTTCAGACGGGCCTGGACATGTACTGGCTTAAGCAGGGGGACACGTCTGGCACTGCAGGATTTGAGTCCCTGGCGGCGTAGTGTGTTACTGATGGTAGCCTTTGTTACTTTGGTCCCAGCTCTCTGCAGGTCATTCACTAGGTCCCCCCGTGTGGTTCTGGGATTTTTGCTCACCGTTCTTGTGATCATTTTGACCCCACGGGGTGAGATATTGCGTGGAGCCCCAGATCGAGGGAGATTATCAGTGGTCTTGTATGTCTTCCATTTTCTAATAATTGCTCCCACAGTTGATTTCTTCACACCAAGCTGCTTACCTATTGCAGATTCAGTCTTCCCAGCCTGGTGCAGGTCTACAATTTTGTTTCTGGTGTCCTTTGACAGCTCTTTGGTCTTGGCCATAGTGGAGTTTGGAGTGTGACTGTTTGAGGTTGTGGACAGGTGTCTTTTATACTGATAACGAGTTCAAACAGGTGCCATTAATACAGGTAACGAGTGGAGGACAGAGGAGCCTCTTAAAGAAGTTGTTACAGGTCTGTGAGAGCCAGAAATCTTGCTTGTTTGTAGGTGACCAAAATACTTATTTTACCGAGGAATTTACCAATTAATTCATTAAAAATCCTACAATGTGATTTCCTGGATTCTTTCCCCAATTCTGTCTCTCATAATTGAAGTGTACCTATGATGAAAATTACAGGCCTCTCTCATCTTTTTAAGTGGGAGAACTTGCACAATTGGTGGCTGACTAAATACTTTTTTGCCCCACTGTATATACACACACACACACACACACACACACACACACACACACACACACACACTGTCTTCTTCTTCTTCTTTTGGCTGCTCCCGATTAGGGGTCGCCACAGTGGATCTTTCGTCTCCATTGCTCCCTGTCTTCCACATCCTTCTCTACCACACCTGCCACTTTCATGTCCTCTCTCACCACATCCATGTATCTCCTTTTTGGCCTTCCTCATTTTCATTTGCCTGGCAGCTCCATCCTCAACATTCTCCTTCCAACATGCTCTGCATCTCTTCTCAGGATGTGCCCGTACCATCTCAGTCTCATCTCTCTTAGCTTAATTCCCAAGCTCTCCACATGTGCTGTCCCTCTGATGTGCTCGTTCCTTATCCTGTCCAACCTCACCACTCACATCGCAAACCTTAACATCCTCAATTCCGCCACCTCCAACTTTGCCTCCTGTCTCTTCGTTAAGGGTACGGTCTCCAATCCATACATCACAGCTGGTCTCACTACTGTCTTATACATCTTACCTTTCACTTTTGCTGGGACTTTCCTATCACAAATGACTCCCGAAATCCTTCTCCAACTGCTCCACCCTGTCTGCACTCTCTTTCTCACCTCACTATCACAGCCCCCATTTTCCTGCACAGTTGACCCCAGGTACTTGAATTCACCAGCTTTCTTTATGTCTACTTCTTGCATCTTCACTACACTCTCATCCCCATTCTCACTGATGCACATGTATTCTGTTTTGCTACTGCTCACCTTCATTCCTCGTCATTCCAATGCATACTGTACTTCCATCTCTCCAAACCCAACTCTACCTCCTTTCTACTTTCACCACATATCACAATATCATCCGCAAACATCATGTTCCATGTTGACTCTTGCCTCACTTCGTCCGTTAAGCTATCCATCACTATGGCAAACAAAAAAGGACTCAAACCAGATCCTTGAAGTCCCACCTTCACCTTGAACCATTCAGTCGTTCCAACTGCACACCTCACTGCTCTTTCACTGTTCTCATACATGTCCTGCACCACTCTAATATACTTCTCATTCACTCCACTCTTTCTCATACAATACCATAACTCATCTCTCGGCACTCTATCGTATGCCTTCTCCAGGTCTACAAACACACAATGTAGCTTTCTCTGGCCTTCCCTGTACTTCTCCATTAACATTCTTAAAGCAAAAATTGCATCCGACGTGATCTTCCTAGGCATAAACCCGTACTGCTGTTCACAGATTGCTACCTCTCTTCTCAATCTCGCCTCCAATACCCTTTCCCATAGCTTCATGGTGTGGCTCATCAATGTTATCCCTCTGTAATTACTGCAGCTCTGTACATCTCCCTTATTCTTGTTTATTGGGACTAGTGCACTCTTTCTCCATTCATTTGGCATTTTCTCATTCTCTAGGATCTTATTAAATAATCTCGTTAGGAACTCCACAGCCGTCTCACCCAAACCTCTCCAAGCCTCAATCGGGATACCATCTGGTCCGACTGCTTTCCCAGTCTTCATTCTTTTCATGGCTGCCCTCACCTCATCCTTACTAACCAACTCTGCTTCCTGATTTGCTGTCTCCAATGAATCTGACCTTTTCTCTCTTGGATTCTCCTCATTTAATAAATCCTCAAAGTACTCTTTCCACCTTCTTAATACACTCTCATTGTTTGTCAGCACATTTCCATTTACAGCTTTCATCACTCTTACCTTGCTTCCCTGTTTCTCTGCCTAGCTAGTCTGTACAGGCCTATCTCTTCTTCTTTGGTCTCCAGTCTTTCTTACAACTCCTGGTATACATCTGCTTTCGCCTTCGCTACCGCTCTTTTTGCCTTCTGTCTCATCTCTCTGTATAACTGCCTGCTTTCCTCGTCTCTCTGATCGTCCCAATTCTTCTTTGCTAGCCTCTTTTCTTTTATAATTTCCTGCACTTCTTTGTTCCACCACCATGTCTCCTTGTCTTCCTTCCTCCTTCCTGATGACCACCCTAGCACCTTCCTTGCTGCCTCTCTTACTAGTACAGCAGTAGTATTCCAATCTTCTGGCAGACTTCCATGACCACTCAATGCTCGTCTCATTTCTTCCCTAAACTCCTTCTGATGTTCAACCTCTTTTAGTTTTCACCACTTAGGCTACATCCACACGGCAACGGCAACAAGATTTTTTTTTTAAATATCGCGTCCACATGGGCAATGGATCAGTAAAATATCAGGTTCATATGGCAACGCAACGCTTGCTGAAAATGATGCAATACACATGCCACACCTCTACGTGCCCTGTAAGACGGTCCCATCGGAGACACCAGAACAATAGAAGTAGACGCATGCACATAACTGCGCATGCGCACAGTGACTATCCCTGTCACTGTCACATGCACACACTTTCTCACTCCCTATCCTATGGATATAGTCCCTTTAAATCACGTGCTCGTTTTTTGAATGGAGACGCGGAAAGAGGAATGAATGGGGGTAGATGGAAGCCGGTACGCCAACATTCTGATATCCTCCAGAATTCTTTAATGGTCCGGAATAAATTGAATGCTACACATTGATGGATTACTTTGTTCTTCTACGCCCTTTTTGAGGAATGTATTGTCGGACTTAAACCAACATCTGAAGAGGTGAGATCACTCCTTTTTGTTCCTATTTTTGCTGGCGGGATTGACTCTGCCCTAAGGGCTATTCTCTCACTCTCTCTCTCTCACTTTGCACCATTACACAATAAATATTCACAGTGAAAATATTTTGTAAGCGCGTTTCATGAACCAAGTTATAGGATTTGTTGACAACTCGCATCGAGTTCGTTACACTTCTACCTGGCATGAAGCACATGTGGTTGTGACGTCATCGTAAACAAATCCGTTCTACTCATCCAGACGACTTCGCAACGGCTCCGTTGCCAGATTTTTTCACTCTGGAACCCGTTCTCAAAAGATTTCGTTTTGGGGCACCCAAAACGCCGGTGCCGTGTGGACGCCAGGCCGAAACGATAAACAATTTTACCAGATTCACCTGAATCCGTTGCCATGTGGACAGGGCCTTAATCTTCGACTCCACTATTTCACGCTTCCTCTTTTTCACTTTCAAGCTCATCCTGCACACGACCGCTCGATGTTGTCTAGCTACACTCTCCCCGCCATCACTTTACAGTCTCCAATCTCCTTCAGGTTACCCCTTCTGCAGAGTATGTAGTCCACCTGTGTAGATCTTCCTCCACTCTTAAATGTCACCCTGTGCTGCTCTTTCTTCTTGAAGTATGTATTGACTATTGCTAAATTCATCCTCTTTGAAAAATCAACCACCATTTGCTCTTCAACATTTCTCTCTCTTACACCATATCTGCCCAGCATGTCCTCATCTCCTCTGTTTCCCTCACCAACATGTCCGTTGAAATCTGCTCCTATCAGCACGCGCTCCTCCCTCGGTATACTTTCTACCACTTCATCCATCTTTTCCCAGAAAGACTCTTTCTCTTCATTCTCACATCCAATCTGTGGGGTGTACGCACACAACATTGATTACCACTCCTTGAATCTCCAACTTCATGCCCATCACTCTGACACCCTCTTCACATCAATCACACTGTTGACCAACTCTCCCCTCAAAACAATACCAACACCATTTCTCTTTCCATCCACTCCATAATAAAACAACTTGCATCCACCTCCAATGTTCTTGGCCTTGTTTCCTTTCCACCTCGTCTCCTGCACACACAAAATGTCCAACTTCCTTCTTTCCATCATACCTGCTAACTCTCTCGCTCTGCCAGTCAATGTTCCCACATTCAGTGTTCCTACCCTCAATTCTGAGCTCCTTCTCTTCCATCTTTCACGCTCTCTCCTAACACGCCTCCCCCCTCTTTGTTAACCCGGGCCCCGACCGACCCAGTATGGTATTTCTCTTTTCATTCCGCATCTTAGATTTGGCATAGTTTTACGCTGGATGCCCTTCCTGACGCAACCATCTCCAATTTATCTGGGCTTGGGACTGGCACCAAGAGTACGCTTATGCACCCCCAGTGGCTGGATTACACACACACACACACACACACACACACACACACTGTATTAATGAATATTGTCCATGCAGGATTCACAAAGCCTGAAATCAAGCAAGAAATTGCTTGATTATTTTCCTCTAACAGCACATCTCAAGGGTTTTGTTCCTGTTATATGACAGCAATTTGAAAATAATTACAATTTATTAATTCTTGATAAACTCCTCTGTCCTGAAGATGTCAGAAAATTTCAGTTTAACCTCTAACTCTTACAATATTAGGAATATAAAATGTGGAAAAATCTCAATATAGCATTTGAATCAAAAGCTGGTTTTGATAATGTAGAAATGAATAACAACAAATATAGAATTTCCAATAACAACAAATTCATTTTCCTGAAGACGATGTCATTCTTGGGCAGCACGGTGGTGTAGTGGTTAGCGCTGTCGCCTCACAGCAAGAAGGTCCGGGTTCGAGCCCCGTGACCGGCGAGGGCCTTTCTGTGTGGAGTTTGCATGTTCTCCCCGTGTCCGCGTGGGTTTCCTCCGGGTGCTCCGGTTTCCCCCACAGTCCAAAGACATGCAGTTAGGTTAACTGGTGACTCTAAATTGAGCGTAGGTGTGAATGTGAGTGTGAATGGTTGTCTGTGTCTATGTGTCAGCCCTGTGATGACCTGGCAACTTGTCCAGGGTGAACCCCGCCTTTCGCCCGTAGTCAGCTGGGATAGGATCCAGCTCGCCTGCGACCCTGTAGAACAGGATAAAGCGGCTAGAGATAATGAGATGAGATTATTTTTTGCTGCAACTGATGCAGATTAGCCAAAATTAGCATGCAGGACAATTTGGAAAAAAACATAAAATATACATTTTTTTCCTATTTACCTTCTACTGTGTTGTTCTAAGTACACGCACATACACACACACACATACACACGTGTGAGTGTAATGCAGGACACGTGTAGTGTTTGTTTATGTAACAGTTGGAACTGAAATGCTGACGATCTCTGGATTTCCACAACAGATGGAAGAGAGCTGCTAAAGCAGACCAGTAAGCAAACATAACACTGCCTCATCCAAAAAAACCATGAAACCAGCCTTCGTTCAGCACCATGATGGACAAACATCTCCACCTGAGAGCCACACGATTACTGTCCGCTCACGTCAGATACACGAAGCCGGAAAATTGACCTGTTGGGATTTTGTCACTTGAGTTCAGGAGATTCATGGACTTGGTTGAAATGTATAACTCGCTTTCAGACTCCTTAATCAATCAAACAAAAGGAAAAGTGTCTCTGTGGGAACACATTAGTTCTGTCTCTCAGTTTAGCGATGTGCTGAAGATCAAATCAGCCAACCAAATTTCAGTGAAATGCTTAAATAAAGAAGAGTCTTGGTTAAAAATCCATGCAAACGCATCACGGGTTTGATTCCATTCAGCATTGATGTTCATTTGCCTGTGTGTGTGTGTGTGTGTGTGTGTGTGTCCCATTACCTTCTAATTGCAGGTATTATTCCACTAAATGAGTGGAAAGGTACGCATTACCATTTCACCCAACATGAACATCACTTTTTATTCATGTTTGATTCAACTTTGATGTTGCACTCAAAAGAACAGAGTTTTAATTCACTGAACTGGAAACATTACGCTTTCTATCTGACTGAATGCAAATGAGTTTTGTTTGTTTTTTATGTTTGTCGTCTGATTGTATTCCTTCATCTCGAACTGAGGAAGGGTTCTAATTAAAATAATATCTCTGTCTCTAATTTATCATAATTTATCAATTATTTCACATCACTACAACAAAGCAGGATAAAACATTTCAAGTTAATAATAAATATTTGTGAGTAATTTCATGAAAATATAAAAACATTCTGCATTAAATACATCATCAACAGCATCAACAGTGATCTCTGAAAGTCGTCTGTGTTTTGATGTGAGGATCACCACTTTAACATCCATGGCTGCAAAAACACAGCACTCTAAAATTCTGGACTGAAATCTGTTTGTATTTTTTCTTTTAATGTCTTCAAGAGACAGAATTAAGGAGGCTGGTGAGGCAACGAGTGTCTACAGCCGCTATAACATCGGTAAGAGTTTGTTTGATGAACTATAAATGTATGAAATGTATGACATGTCGTTCTTTAACTAATTGCAGTGGCGTAAGAAGAATAAAACACTTGAGGATGTACTGTGGGAACTAAAGTGGCCAGTGAGTGTGTTATAAATATCCTGGAAATGAAAATGTATTAAATGCTGAATTCAACTGTGATATGAAGAAGTGAAGCACTTAAAGATATCTTTGAGCCAATCTAAATGTTGAATGTACAGTATGTGATTTTATTTGATGTTCTTTATTGTAAGAGTTATTCTAAAATAATTATATGATTTATTACAAAAACAAATCAGAGCATCAGTGATGCAGTAGCTCACATGGCCATACCATGAGAAACCAGACTTGTTTATAATTAGCCAAGTTGTTCTTCATGAGAACAATTAGACCAATTTGATCTTCAGAAAAAAAAAAACAATCCAAATCAAACAAGATTGAAAACTCAGGGAGGAAAAGCGATTTTTGTGAATTGTGGACAGACGGACAGACAGACGGACGCTGCGTGATGGCAATAACTCATCACCCTACAGCTGGTGAGCTAATAATAATTAGTTCCGCCCCACTAATCTGATTGGTCGAGCACCATTCCAAGAGTGCGTATATTTCCTTCAACCACACTGGGACGTTTTACTGGCTGGATCACGCCACTCTCAGTGTTCACAATGTAAAATTTCACAACAATAGAGTTAAAAGTTAGTTGCATAATTAGTGGACATGGCTAATGATACATTTTTCAAGAAGTTATCTTTTGACTTGAAATATGAAATCCTGTCAGATGAAAAGGTTGAAAGGACTCTGATTTCACCAGAAGCACCTTGAAGGTCAATGTGAGTGAGCCAGCTAGTGAGCGTAGCTTCTGCGGAATCTATTTTCTCTTTCAGAGCAAAAACAAACAGAACCTTTGGCCATATTGTGTCTGAAAAGTCACTTCTTTGGTTTGGTCCATCACCTGCTCTGAGGATATTCAGTATTCAGAATAACTGCACTCTGGATCATGTGATGTTGATTAAAATATTAATCTCATGAAGTGAAATTTTGACTGCATTATTTTCAATTTATTATTATTAAAAAATTAAATAAAAATTTATCAGGAAACAAAATAAAACAATATCATTTGAGATGACTTTATTAGTAAAAATGTTTATACTATTTTTCGGACTATAAGTCGCACTTTTTTTCATGGTTCGGCTGGCCATGCGACTTATACTCCGGTGCGACGTATATATGTTTTTTTTTTTTTTTCACCGCGGAATAACTGGAGCTGATGCTGAGTCTGACGACAGCCACGCAGAAGAAGAGGAAACGGCGCTTCATCTGCCGCTGGAGGCAGAGTTGTTCAGAAGCGACACCGAGGATGAGGAATTCAATGGATTTGCTGATTTGGAGTGAAATCATCAGCTTGATAAACTTGACTGACCTGTGTTTTATTATTAATGATAGGCCTATAGTTATTTAAATAAGTTATGTAGTGATTTTAGGCAGTGCTTAATTTGTGAAGTGGGAGGTCCCAGAACGCAGAAGGTGGGTGGGTCCGGCGACTCAAAAAAAAAAAAAAAAAGGCGGGGGATGGTTTACTATAACTTTACGCACATGCGCTTATTGTGTGTGTAAAATAATAATAATGATAATAATAATAATAATAATAATAATAATAATAATATCAGACATTATGATCTTAGAAAACGCTTTAGTGACAAACAGTTACAGACAGTAATATGTCGTGATATTATATTATAAAATATTAATTTTTATTAGTCTATATATTAAATTATATATTACATTTATCTTCTAAAATAACAGACTGTACTCATCACAGCCGGTTTATTTCACCATTGGAGATCAGATCACACAAGACATGAGTTAAATGACTCATTTTAAGGATTTAAGTAGGGGATTTAAAAGCGGTTGTTTTTTTTTTTTTTTTCACTAGATGGTTGTTTTTACTACCGTACCTGTCTTTGGAGATGATATACCTATAGCCTACTTGACCTCTGATTTGATGAAATAAAATTCGACAAAAATGAAGAATGACTCTCCTCGATGATGATTACAGCTTTAATAACAAAGATGAAAGAGCCATGGGGCGATAATAAGCCCTACCGGTAAAAATATTCTAAAAGCAAACTGATTAATGCATCAGTAATAGGCTACTAATATTAGTTATAATAATAATATAGGCTATTAGTAATAACGATAGTGATAGTATTAAAGATAGTAGTAGATATTTAAAATAATCAGACTAGGCTACTTACAGGGCAAAGGGCGCGTTATCACTGCTCAGCTGTTCGTTTATTAAATAAACAATGCAGTCGCGCAGTAACCACGCGCCGCTTATCAGATACAATCACAGATTCCATGGATAGAATAACCCTTCAAAAAAGTGCGACTTATAGTCCGGTGCGACGTATATATGTTTTTTTCGTCTTCATAATGCATTTTTTGGCTGATGCGCCTTAAACTCCGGAGCGACGTATAGTCCGGAAAATACGGTAAATGGGTTGAAAAATAATTTCATTATTTAAAAGCATATATATATATATATATATATATATATATATATATATATATATATATATATATATATACACACACACACACAGTGGTGCTTGAAAGTTTGTGAACCCTTTAGAATTTTCTATATTTCTGCATAAATATGACCTAAAACATCATCAGATTTTCACACAAGTCCTAAAAGTAGATAAAGAGAACCCAGTTAAACAAATGAGACAAAAATATTATACTTGGTCATTTATTTACTGAGGAAAATGATCCAATATTACATATCTGTGAGTGGCAAAAGTATGTGAACCTTTGCTTTCAGTATCTGGTGTGACCCCCTTGTGCAGCAATAACTGCAACTAAACGTTTGCGGTAACTGTTGATCAGTCCTGCACACCGGCTTGGAGGAATTTTAGCCCGTTCCTCCGTACAGAACAGCTTCAACTCTGGGATGTTGGTGGGTTTCCTCACATGAACTGCTCGCTTCAGGTCCTTCCACAACATTTCCATTGGATTAAGGTCAGGACTTTGACTTGGCCATTCCAAAACATTCACTTTATTCTTCTTTAACCATTCTTTGGTAGAACGACTTGTGTGCTTAGGGTCGTTGTCTTGCTGCATGACCCACCTTCTCTTGAGATTCAGTTCATGGACAGATGTCCTGGCATTTTCCTTTAGAATTTGCTGGTATAATTCAGAATTCACTGTTCAATCAATGATGGCAAGCCGTTCTGGCCCAGATGCAGCAAAACAGGCTAAAACCATGATACTACCACCACCATGTTTCACAGATGGGATAAGGTTCTTATGCTGGAATGCAGTGTTTTCCTTTCTCCAAACATAACACTTCTCATTTAAACCAAAAAGTTCTATTTTGGTCTCATCCGTCCAAAACATTTTTCCAATAGCCTTCTGGCTTGTCCCCATGATCTTTAGCAAACTGCAGACGAGCAGCAATGTTCTTTTTGGAGAGCAGTGGCTTTCTCCTTGCAACCCTGCCATGCACACCATTGTTGTTCAGTGTTCTCCTGATGGTGGACTCATGAACATTAACATTAGCCAATGTGAGAGAGGCCTTCAGTTGCTTAGAAGTTACCCTGGGGTCCTTTGTGACCTCGCCAACTATTACACACCTTGTTCTTGGAATGATCTTTGTTGGTCGGCCACTCCTGGGGAGGGTAACAATGGCCTTGAATTTCCTCCATTTGTATACAATCTGTCTGACTGTGGATTGCTGGAGTCCAAATTCTTTAGAGATGGTTTGTAACCTTTTCCAGCCTGATGAGCATCAAAAATGCTTTTTGTTGAGGTCCTCAGAAATCTCCTTTGTCCGTGCCATGATACACTTCCACAAACATGTATTGTGAAGATCAGACTTTGATAGATCCCTGTTCTTTAAATAAAACAGGGTGCCCACTCACACCTGATTGTCATCCCATTGCTTGAAAACACCTGACTCTAATTTCACCTTCAAATTAACTGCTAATCCTAGAGTTTCACATACTTTTGCCACTCACAGATATGTAATATTGGATCATTTTCCTCAATAAATAAATGACCAAGTATAATATTTTTGTCTCATTTGTTTAACTGGGTTCTCTTTATCTACTTTGAGGACTTGTGTGAAAATCTGATGATGTTTTCGGTCATATTTATGCAGAAATATAGAAAATTCTAAAGGGTTCACAAACTTTCAAGCACCACTGTGTGTGTGTGTGTGTGTGTGTGTGTGTGTGTGTGTGTATGTATATATATATATATATATATATATATATATATATATATATATATATATATACACACATATATGCACACACACACACACACACACACACAGTCAAGCTGGAAAATTTCACCTTCTCCATGTTTTATTATGTTACAGACTTATTCTACAATAGATTGAGTTCCTTTTTTGTCACAAAATTCTACACAAAATCGCCCATAATGACAAAGTGAAAGCAGGTTTTTAGACATTTGTGCGAATTTATTAAAAGTCAAAATGTAAAATATCATTTGTACACAAGTGTGCACACCCTTTGATATGACACCCAAAAGTGAGCTGAGGTGCATTTTGTTTCCACTGATACTGCTTGAAATTTTTCTGCAACTTAATTGGAGTCCACCTGTGGTAAATTCAATTGACTGGACATTTATATAGCCAGCACCTGCCTATATCAGGTCCCACAGTTGACAGTGCATGTCAGAGCAAACTCCAAGCCAAGGGGTCAAAGGAATTATCTGCAGACCTCAGACACAGGATTGTGTCAAGGCATAGATCTGGAGAAGGGGACAGAAAAATTGCTGCAGCTTTACAGGTTCCAAAGATCACAGTGGCCACCATCATTCATAAATGGAAGAAGGTTGGAACCACCAAGAATCTTCCTAGACCTGTCCGCCAGGCCAAACTGAGCAATCGGGGGAAGACGGGCCTTGGCCAGGGAGGTGAGCAGGAACCCGAGGGTCACTCTGACAGAGCTCCAGCGTATCCTTGTGGAGTTGGGAGAACCTTTCAGAAGATCAACCATCAACCATGTGGAGGCAGCACTCCACAAATCAGGCCTTTATGTTAGAGTGGCCAGACGGAAGTAAAAGGCACATGACAGCCCGCTTGGAGTTTGCCAAAAGGCACCTAGAGGACTCTCAAACCATGAGAAACAAGATTCTCTGGTCTAATGAAACCAAAATTGAACTTTTTGGCATGAATACTAAGTGCCATATCTGGATGAAACTAGGCGCCGCTCATCACCTGGCTAATGCCATCCCTACAGTGAAGCATGGTGGTGGCAGCATCATGATGTTTTTCAGCAGCAGGAACAGGGCGACTAGTCCTGATAGAGGGAAAGATGAATGCAGCTAAGTACACCAAGATCCTTGAAGAAAACCTGCTCCAGAGCACTCTGGACTGCAGACTGGGGTGAAGGTTCACCTTCCAACATGACAATGATCCAAAGCACACAGCCAAGAGAACAAAGGAATGGCTTCAGAGAAAGTCAGTGAATGTCCTTGAGGGGCCCAGCCAGAGCCCAGACCTGAATCCAACTGAACATCAGTGGAAGGAGCTGAAAATGGCTGTATACCGATGCTCCCCATCCAACCTGATGGAGCTTGCAAGGATATGCCAAGAGGAATGGGCAAAAATGTCCAGAAACAAGTGTGCCAAGCTCGTAGCTTCTTTCCCAAGACACCTTGACACTGTAATTGCTGCCAAAGGTGCATCAACCAAGTATTAGGCGAAGGGTGTGTACAGATATGTAACCCCTAAATAACCTAGTTTTGTCAGTAAAATAAAATTGCATATTTTCTAAAAACCTGCTTTCACTTTGTCATTATGGGCTACTCTGTGTAGAATTCTGTGACAAAAAATGAACTCAATCTATTTTAGAATGTCTGTAACATAATAAAATGTGGAGAAGGTGAAAGGGGTGTGCAGACTTTCCAGTTTGACTGCAGATATATTATTCTCCTTGACAGAAGGGCAGTTAAATTTTTATATAATAATAATAATAATAATAATAATAATAATAATAATAATGTATTATTATTAGTAATAGTAGTAGTATAAATGTCTATCAATGGGTTTAAAAATAATTCAATAATATATATAATATACACACACACACACACACACAACCCCGATTCCAAAAAAGTTGGGACAAAGTACAAATTGTAAATAAAAACGGAATGCAATAATTTACAAATCTCAAAAACTGATATTGTATTCACAATAGAACATAGACAACATATCAAATGTCGAAAGTGAGACATTTTGAAATTTCATGCCAAATATTGGCTCATTTGAAATTTCATGACAGCAACACATCTCAAAAAAGTTGGGACAGGGGCAATAAGAGGCTGGAAAAGTTAAAGGTACAAAAAAGGAACAGCTGGAGGACCAAATTGCAACTCATTAGGTCAATTGGCAATAGGTCATTAACATGACTGGGTATAAAAAGAGCATCTTGGAGTGGCAGCGGCTCTCAGAAGTAAAGATGGGAAGAGGATCACCAGTCCCCCTAATTCTGCACCGACAAATAGTGGAGCAATATCAGAAAGGAGTTCGACAGTGTAAAATTGCAAAGAGTTTGAACATATCATCATCTACAGTGCATAATATCAAATTTCGTATTGATTATAAAATACTACTATTGACCTTTAAAGCACTAAATGGTCTCGCACCACAGTACCTGAGTGAACTTCTGCTCCTCTATGACCCGCCACGCCTACTTAGATCAAAAGGTGCAGGCTATCTGCTGGTACCTCGTATAGTGAAGGCTACATCAGGGGGCAGAGCCTTTTCTTACAAAGCCCCACTGTTATGGAACAGCCTTCCAAGTAATGTTCGGGAATCAGACACAGTCTCAGCATTTAAGTCTAGGCTGAAAACATATCTGTTTAGTCAAGCCTTTTGTTAATGGTGTTTATGAGGTAAAGGAGTAGATCTGGTGGGTCCTCAGACAGAGTGTTTTGGTAAACTGGGATGTATGGATGCTGTCAGTCCCCACTCGCTTGCTCACTCGAGTTTGTTGACGGTGCAGTGGCTGGCTGCTTTATGTCCCGGGGCTCCCTCATGCCTGTGTTACCTTCTGGCTCTCTCCTTTTAGTTATGCTGTCATAGTTAGTTGCCGGAGTCCCTGCTTGTACTCGGTGCAATATGTATACTGTTCCTACTTATTCAGGTGACATTGGGCATACCTAACCACCTGTGTTTTCTTTCTCTCCCCCCCCCCCCCCCACCCCAAATCTGTCCCTCTGAGTTACATGGAGTCAACAGGAAATCTTTTGGTGGAGACGGTGGGGACCTCGACTGGCTATCGTAGCCTGCAGGGAATCGGCCGTCAGACATTCTGTCGCATGTCCCAGACCCGGTGAAATGTAACTGAATTGTCTTGGCCAGGCCTAAGGGTCCCATCTGCATCTCATCATTGCTGAGGAGTGTGCTCCCATCACCCAATCAAGCATCCAGCCAGAGCAGGTCATGATATATTTTTTACCATATTAACATGCCATTGTGCGTCATGCCTGATGTAAAGACTCTCGTCTCTGCGAGCCTACCACACAGATTTAATACTTGTCATTTTTAGGGCATACCTAACAACGTGTTTTCTTTCTCTCTCTCTCTCTCTCTCCCCCCCCCATCTGTCCCTCTGAGTTACATGTTGATCCTGGGATTGAGATGCTGGCCTCTTCTGCCCCTCGGACCTGCTTGATCCATCCTGGTGCCCTGTGTCTGGTCGGAGTTTTATCGCCCCACTCCTGTGAAGGACGGCCCCATGAGGACAGTTGAGGGTTATACCTGTTAAAACTGTTAATATTATAGTCAGGCTGTCTGTTGTTGCCCAAATGAGGAGGGGTTCCCTTTTGAGTCTGGTTCCTCTCGAGGTTTCTTCCTCATGTCGTCTGAGGGAGTTTTTCCTTGCCACCGTCGCCACAGGCTTGCTCATTGGGGATAGATTAGGGATAAAATTAGCTCATGTTTTAAGTCGTTCAAATTCTGTAAAGCTGCTTTGCGACAATGTTTATTGTTAAAAGCGCTGTACAAATAAACTTGATTTGATTTGATTTGATTTGATAATATCATCAAAAGATTCAGAGAATCTGGAAGAATCTCTGTGCGTAAGGGTCAAGGCCAGAAAACCATACTGGGTGCCCGTGATCTTCGGGCCCTTAGACGGCACTGCATCACATACAGGCATGCTTCTGTATTGGAAATCACAAAATGGGCTCAGGAATATTTCCAGAGAACATTATCTGTGAACACAATTCACCGTGCCATCCGCCGTTGCCAGCTAAAACTCTATAGTTCAAAGAAGAAGCCGTATCTAAACACGATCCAGAAGCGCAGACGTCTTCTCTGGGCCAAGGCTCATTTAAAATGGACTGTGGCAAAGTGGAAAACTGTTCTGTGGTCAGACGAATCAAAATTTGAAGTTCTTTATGGAAATCAGGGACGCCATGTCATTCGGACTAAAGAGGAGAAGGACGACCCAAGTTGTTATCGGGGCTCAGTTCAGAAGCCTGCATCTCTGATGGTATGGGGTTGCATTAGTGCGTGTGGCATGGGCAGCTTACACATCTGGAAAGACACCATCAATGCTGAAAGGTATATCCAGGTTCTAGAGCAACATATGCTCCCATCCAGACGACGTCTCTTTCAGGGAAGACCTTGCATTTTCCAACATGACAATGCCAAACCACATACTGCATCAATTACAGCATCATGGCTGCGTAGAAGAAGGGTCCGGGTACTGAACTGGCCAGCCTGCAGTCCAGATCTTTCACCCATAGAAAACATTTGGCGCATCATAAAACGGAAGATACGACAAAAAAGACCTAAGACAGTTGAGCAACTAGAATCCTACATTAGACAAGAATGGGTTAACATTCCTATCCCTAAACTTGAGCAACTTGTCTCCTCAGTCCCCAGACGTTTACAGACTGTTGTAAAGAGAAAAGGGGATGTCTCACAGTGGGAAACATGGCCTTGTCCCAACTTTTTTGAGATGTGTTGTTGTCATGAAATTTAAAATCACCTAATTTTTCTCTTTAAATGATATATTTTCTCAGTTTAAACATTTGATATGTCATCTATGTTCTATTCTGAATAAAATGTGGAATTTTGAAACTTCCACATCATTGCATTCCGTTTTTATTTACAATTTGCACTTTGTCCCAACTTCTTTGGAATCGGGGTTGTGTGTATATATATATATTATTCTCCTTGACAGAGACAGTGTATTATTAAATAATTATTATTAATATAAATGTATAGAAATTGGTTGAATAATAATCTCATATTAAAGACAGATAAATTGTAGATGTTTTCCATTTGTAAATATATTTATAGATATATTTATTTTAGTTTAGTTCCTCTTGATACATCACACTTCCATATAGTTTACTATATTCTCTGTATTTTATTTTTTTTGTAATTTAAGTTTGCAGACGTCCCCCTCCCCCCTTTTATTTCTAACCTTCACCCTGCCTTGACATTGACACTGAACACACAGACCCGTAAATGAGCGCCGGGAGCATCTTTGATCTGCTTGTGATATCTGCTGAAATGTTCGTCCCACAACAAAGGCGAGTGTGAGGAGATTCAGGTAAAGCCTGGCCTTTTGATCTTCAGACCCACACAGCACTCCTTGTGCTCTGGATTGACGCGGGTCATTAAAAATCCCTTGATGGAGGGCAGATAAGAGAACAAGGTTACACAGGAGGACGGCGCTGTCAGAAAGAAAAAAAAAGGACCCTTGAGCTGCTTCATCCATCTCAGCATGAGACATTTCTCAAAAACAATGTCCACCTGTGACACAGGGCTCTCTGATGTCCGACATCTAAAAAGGTCACAAGTGAATTCAGCTTCCTGCAATGTCCAGGCAATCATCTCTCAGTCTTCATGCTCATATTCAACCCTTAACAAAAAGATGATCTAAAACGGAGGCTTCTGAATTAAAGCTTCTGCACTTAGAGGATAGGAATGGGATGCTCCACTGTAGGGGTGTTAAAGTCTGATTCGGGTTTTCTCACATGACTGGGGACAATATTTAGTGTTTAGTATTAAAATTCGGGCATGAATGTTTTAAGAACCATTTTTACTCTTATGAGAATGACAAAGCTGCCACACCCACCAAAACGCACTGACAATATCGTCTCTACTTATAAATAGTGTTTATTTAGTCTGAGTAATAAACACTGTGTGTCTGTTGTACTGTTTTACTATAACACTGAGTAAAGGAGTTAATAGGACCTTGTTGGTTCTAAGCCCCCTGTTCTTGGCTGCAGGAGTGGAACCCAATGTGTTCTTCTGCTGTTTCATGCTGAGATGCTTTTCTGCTCACCACGGTTGTAAAGAGTGATTATCTGAGGTACCATATCCTTCCTGGAAAAAAATGCTCGAATCACCTCGAATCTGTCCATTTTCTGATCTCTGACCCTCTCTTCTCAACAAGGCGTTTGTTTCCACCCACAAAACTGTCGCTCACTCACTCAGTGTTTTTTGTTTTCTGCACCATTCTGTGTAAACTCTAGAGACTGTTGTGTGTGAAAACCCCAGGAGATCAGCAGCTTCTGAAATACTCAAACCAGTCCATCTGGATCAAACCAACACCCAGACCACAGTGAGAGAAAGTCACACTTCACTGTGAGATCAAAATGTTTCCCGTTCTGATGTTTGAACATTGTGAACATTAACTGAAGCTCTTGATTTGTATCTGCGTGATTTGATGAATCATGGATCGGCTGATTAGAGAACTGCAGAAGAATGTCGGGGTGTTCCTAATAAAGTGACCAGTGAGTGTCTATAACTAATATTATCTGGGATATGAAGTCAGGGATTACGTACAGTGAGCATGTTTTTGTTCTGAAACAAAGATGTGACAGCTTCAAACCTGCGGGAATCTTTCACACAGAGTGTTCATGAGGTTAGCACAGAGGAAGCCACTTAGCATCCAGACAAACGCTGCTGTCAGTCAATCTGACACTTCCTTAAAAAGAAAAGAAAAGAAACACACATGCTGGAGTGGAACCTTTTGGACAAAAAACACACTGGGATATTTTTGGATTAAAGAAAGCAGTGCGTTAGTCAAAGATGCTCAGGTTTCTGTCTCATCTCTCAAACACAGTGGTCTGGGGAAAATAAAATAGGACACGGTGCTAAACATGGGCACGTTTTTGTTTTTCTTTTTCTCATGCTCGCAAATTCTTCATCCTGCTCCAGCTATGAAAGGATATCCTGTGTGCGCTCACAACTCACGGACTGCACACTATTTAAAGATCTCTTAAAGCTTTGTTTTTCAGCTAACATGCTGAATTAGCGGTTTAACATTTGTGAAATAAATAATCAGATTATCAGATGCAACAAATTTGATAACTGATACCTTCGTACCTTTATATTTCCACAACAAAACTCAGATAGCAAGTGTGGCCTTTTTAGGGCAGAAAAGCAACGCGTTGACTAAATTTGACCTTAAGCAGAAGAACAATTACTGACTACGCCACCAGGGGACTTTCACCCCAGGAATATTAACCAGAAAACACTTCACAATGTTGACACGCAAGGTTCGTTTGACTAAAGACACCAGAGGCCAAAGTTATGAAAATACAAAAAAAGCTATTTTATTTTGTTACAATGTTTACAAAAATAAAAGTTCTTCCCTTTACTTCACAATCACTTTCATTCACACTCCAAAGGACTGACTGACATGTATGTGGGGCGAGGGTAAGGGAAAAATCAATATTAACAGGGCCGAGGCCTACCAGCAGGGGGCAAGATACCAGGAGACAGAGAAGGGATCCAAGGAGGCACACCATACAAGCCCACGTGTCACACTCACTACAAACCAAATCAAAATAAATCAAATAAAATCAAAAACACGACAAAAGGAGAATTCCACACAGGCACACGTGAACACACACACGGACAATAGGAAAACACCACCACCTAAGGAATCAGCTGCCACCCCGCCTTGGGCACACAGTACCTGAAAAATAAATAAACAGAAAGGAGGTATGAAGAGAAAAAAATCAAACAAAGAAATAACACAGCTTGATCACAACAAACTAACCAATTCAAATGCACAACCACACACGATGCAAACTAAGGAAGGAAAACTATGTGGACCACTGATGATCCACAGCTTGCAGTGGCCTCCCACCAGTACTGGCATACAGCTGGCAACCAAAGGCTGCTTGCCACAGCAGAAAAGGTTGGCAGACGTGGTTGCTAGCCACACACAAATTCACATAAAGTAAGCTCTCGCGAGCATTAAACAAAATAAACAAAATAAACAAAATAAAAAGGCATTAACATAAATCAGGCCCAATAAGATAGCCCACTGGCTATCCGCAGCTATAGAAAAAGAGCCTCCTGCCAGCAGGTGAAGCCTGAGCAGGACTAAAGCAAATAAACAAAAATACCCAACTTAACAGGAAAAAATATCCCTCATACCACACTCCAAGCACACACACACATGCACACTGATTATAGATGAATGATGATCAGGCACACAAGCAGTCTCTCACACACACACACACACACACACACACACACACACACACACTACAAAAGTTAAAACTAGTGTTAAAGTGCTGTGGTGGTTTCGCGGCCCTCCTCATGCAGGCAGCTGCACCAATCAGAGAAAGCAGCACTTGGTAGAAACGCGCTGGCAAGAACAGCAGTAAACCCGGACCAAAACCGGCAACACCTAAAGAACACGCAAAATACTCAATTAGCGCCACGCTTAATAAACTCAGAATAGTAGGAATTCAAGGGGAGGGGCACATACCACACGATCTGAAACTTCTCGCCTAGTCCCAGCGAGGCTCACAGAATTTCATGGGTCATCTGCACTTAATACAGACGCCAAGAGAACATTCGGAAATCACTGCACACAAAATGCACAGCTGGACAAGACCGGAGGAAAGCCAAACAGTGGATGCACTGAAAAGCAACCAGAGCCAGTCACAATTAAAACAAATGAAAGTTAGCCAGAGTAACAGAGAGTTCCAAACAAGCGTGTTTACCGGCCACAGGTAAACGGGAAGGGGTGTGACAGGAAACAGCGGGGGGGGGGGGGGGTCGTCACGCCTCCAGAGTTCAAAATCACTCTACCATAAATAAGCTGGCGACACACGCCATTGGTTGAGGCTGCCCCAATTGCCAAGAAGCACTTAACCCAGTGCGTCTCGCCACACAAGCACAAGTTGTTAGCTAACATTGTCTAGGTGGTAAGCTACGGTACCTAGCGAGCTAAGTAACACGCAAGTGCTAGCAATCATAGATAGTAGCTTTAGTAACTTTCTGAGCACCACTAATAAAAAAAATGTATTTGTTTGCTAATACTAACATTTTACAGTGCAACTAAATTAAAAATATAGCAATTATTTGTTTGTTAACAGCATAATCAGTTCATGATTAACGTCAGTAGTAAAGTCTGTACTGTTGATGCTATGTGGGTGTAGAATTTCTCAGTAAGATGATAATATGGGTAAAAATGTTTCTTATTAATGTCAAGAAAGGAAATAAGAAGAAGAGTCTGGTGAGAGAATGGATGTTTATAGCTGCTATAATGTGACTGGGAACAGTAACATTAGATGCAACTATAAATGGGGAACAGTTCTTGGGGAAGTCATGTCCTAATGGACAAGCAGGAATGGCTGAAGTGCCCTTGAGTAAGACACCGAACCCCCAACTGTTCCGGCAAGAGTGGTGGCGTACCTTGTGTCTGATTAGCCAAAGAAAAACTGATGTGATTATCAGTTTGAGCAATGCCTGGGCAAGCGAATAAATAAATTGTATGAGAGTGTTGTTTTTTTAATGAATTAAAAAAAAATAATTAATTTAAAAAACCCATTGGTATAAGAGGAATAAAACACTGACATGCTGTACCAGAATGGAATAGAATTGAGTGGGAACAGTTAGTGTTTCATCCCCCCATGCTGGTGTTGATTAATTTCCTCGAACAGCGTGCCCGTAAGTGTTTTATTACTTGCTCTTTTTGGACTGACGTTGTGTCTGAGTGCTGTCCGTATCTCACCGCTCTGCCATGTATTACTGCGTTTATTTTTCCTGCTTTTCAGGAAGTAAAACTTTCCCCCACTTCCCAAGGTCGAACTCAATCACTGCTCAGTGCGGAAAGCAGTCGTTTTTTATCACAAGATGCAAAAACATACCTTACGAACACCCACCATGACCATCTTCTTTAAAAAGTGTAATGACAATCGGAATGACCAATTTCTCTCCCCGTTATTTCCTGAGGGCTGCTCGTGTCTGTGTACACTACATCTCTGTTACATTCACTGACAACCTGCCCGACTGAGTCACTCTCAATTTTTTCTTATCTCTCTCCTCTGTGTGCGCTACATTTATCATTAGCACACAGCAGGTAGACTGGAGCGCTATCGTAGAAATCAGCAGCTTCTGTATGGCGAGGAGGAGTGAGGAGGACGTGTGGCAGAGAGAGAGAGAGAGAGAGAGAGAGACTCAATGGAGAAGTGATGGAGGTGTCGTCTATGGAGCGGTGTGTGGTGCTTTGATTGAAAACGACACCTTCATAATTCCTTTTGGATAATTGCTAGCAGGCCCGAGCCGTAATAGGACTCTTCATAGGGAAGGAGATGAGACGTTTTGTCCTGACGTGCCTATTGAATGACGTCTAAATTGGCAAGAACCGAGCAAAGAACAGAAGTTCATCCAATGTGTCACCGAGGGAAATAAGGAAAAGTAATTAGGAGTTAATAAGACCACATCTCGGTCTGAATGAGGACTGCTGCTGAGAATTACAATGTGTTCTGCACAGGTACTTTCTCCTCGTGTTTGGGAGCGTCTGGACAGTGGTGAAATGAGCACCAATCATACTGTACATTCACAGGTCAAATTCACAATTCCCTCCAGCCAATCAGAGCCCAGAGTCGTCATAAGTGGAAGGAACATGATCAGGACCTTATTCTGAGGCTCGATGCCATGCGGCTCTTCCAGTTTCAAAATCTGGAGTTAAACCTGATATTGTACATTTACCACACAAACTGGACTATTTTTTGGACCCCCCCCACACACACACACTCTCTCTCTCTCTCTCTCCAATTCCAATCCTGGGCTAATTTGCATTGTGTAGAAATCCATAAACATATATTTTCAAGCTCCTGCTTTGCTAACAATCAAAACCTTTTTTTTTAGTAAGTAAACTAAGATAAAATGTAGCTTGTGACATGACAATGATGGCAGTTTGCCCAAACTACATTTTGGGCCAATTTCAGCATTTCACCAGATGACATCAGAAACTAATTTGCATACTAGTGGTGATCATGGCGGCACGGTGGTGTAGTGGTTAGCGCTGTCGCCTCACAGCAAGAAGGTCCGGGTTCGAGCCCCGTGGCCGGCGAGGGCCTTTCTGTGCGGAGTTTGCATGTTCTCCCCGTGTCCGTGTGGGTTTCCTCCGGGTGCTCCGGTTTCCCCCACAGTCCAAAGACATGCAGGTTAGGTTAACTGGTGACTCTAAATTGAGCGTAGGTGTGAATGTGAGTGTGAATGGTTGTCTGTGTCTATGTGTCAGCCCTGTGATGACCTGGCGACTTGTCCAGGGTGAACCCCGCCTTTCGCCCGTAGTCAGCTGGGATAGGATCCAGCTCGCCTGCGACCCTGTAGAACAGGATAAAGCGGCTACAGATAATGAGATGAGATGAGATGAGATGAGATGAGATGAGATGAGAGGTGATCATTTGCATTTGAGCATGTTCACAATTCTGGGCCTCAACAGTGTAACATCACCCAACTGCTGAAAACTTGATTGTTCCATTTTCATACAAGTTTTTTTTTTTATTTTCAATAAAGGAAATGAAAAATATTTGTGGTCAAACAATTCTACTCCTGACACAGCCTTTGATTAAAAAGGTCAAAATTGGCATCCTGTGTCAGAATCATGATCACTTTCCTGTGCAGATGGACACACACACTTACACACTCACACTGGAGACAAGCACATGATTTTTGCTTGATTAGGATCCAGGAAATCATTTGGTCAGCATTTACTTGATTGCTTGATTAACTCTAACACATTGAGCTGAAGAACATAGAAAACTCATTTTTAGTAGCAGCTTTTTCATTTCACTGACTGCGGATTTTTTTTTTTTTTGAGAAATGAAATACTTTATCCAGGCTACAGTGATCCTTCCTGACTTCCTGATCAGGAGAGGATTCTGTCACAGGTAAAAGGGATTGAATACCTGTGATGGACAGACACTGTGGGACATTACGTTGTCACAGGAGTGCCATAAAAAATGAATAAATCTGTAAAAGTATAAGAAAAGAAATCTTGAAAAATAATTGCCATGCCCCTGTTCCAGATTAGAGTGCAATCACAGCATGCACTGATCAAGACCCGAAACACACAGACTTTGTAAAGTGTACACGCTCTACCGAGTGTCTCACATTACCAAGCCTTTGTGTTATTGTATTGATGTTATGGTTTTCGACTCTTTTTCGGTCTTCTTGACTATGTTTTGTCTCTGCTCTGGATATCCTGTTTGTGCCTCACCTGACTACTACTTGTTTCTTGACACTGATTTTGCATGATGATTTGGATCTGTTTCCCATCATGTTTTTAAATAAAACTCCTCCAGTGATTACATCTGTTAGGTCAGAGATTCACCGTCTCTTCCTCTTGCCCCAACCGGAGCGATTACCCTCTCGCAGATCGGTCCCTTCGTGTCACCCAGAATTCTGGGGCGAATCGCAAAGAAAGACAGGAACAAGAATATTTCACAGTCTTTGTTCACAAGTCACCGAAGACGAGAGAATACAGAAAGCTTTTATACGTGTGTGCGTGTGTGTGTGAGTGAGGGTGTGTGTAGACCTTGGAATGTTCTTACACATTTCATATCAATAATAAGCAGAATGTTCTGATAGAATGTTCAGACAGATATCAAAGATATCAATATTACGCACAGCCTATTCTTGATAGCACAGGGCAATATGTTCTTACGATGGTAATGGAATTTTAAACAAAAATACTGTTTCTAGCTGAACAGAGGGTCACAAAATAAATTAATGACTTCTTGGTCAAGAATAAATCCTTTACAATTCCCGTCTTTGATACTAGATTACGACTAGTATCACACCCCAGTATTCTGTGTAACAGCAGGATAATATACATTGGGGTTTTCCCTGCATGAGGGGTATACGGTAGGTAAAAACATTCATCATATTATATATCCTATCCACCAAGCATCTAAAAATACAGGGTACAAAAAGAAGAAACAAAAGGACAACCACAATCACTGGTACACACATAGATAAAGTTGCAGTCCATTTCCCAAACAGTTTAGAGAACCATATCCACCCAGCTGAGTCTCCATGCTCGTCATGCTCCAGTTGTTAAGAGATCTGTTTCATTTGATGTACGGCTGCACCTATTTTGCCATCTGGGCTGTCATTAGCAGGGACAAAGGTGCAACAGCTTTCTCCGACCATAGCACAAACACCCCCCTTTTCTGCCAACAAAATTTTAAGGGCCATACGATTTTGAGTAGTCATTAGGCGCAGGGCAGTTAATTCAGTCCTAATACCATCTACAGCTCTAGTGGTTTCATTAACAAAGCTGGCTAAGCAATAATGTGTTATTTCTACTTCCCTCCACAGATCAGATACGCCAAACTGAGGAAACAGTGACATCCAGAAACGGTGCCATTTAGAAGTAAGCTGATGTGCCTGGGGTGGGAAAGTACCATAAACATCTTGTTTCTGGTGACAAGCAGAGCGGGGATGGAGAGCAGTGATAGCGTTCTTGAGTTGTATGGGAGCACAAACACCTGACCAATTGGTGGGAAACGAAACAAAGAGGTCAGATCTATTACCGTAGTACCAGTACCAGTTTAATGCTAATTTAACACCAGGATAATTATTAGGGTGTGGCAGAACACAAGCAGGATGAGCCCTACACATATTATTGACATACCAGATGCTGTTGCATGTGCAATTAGTTAGCAGAGGGTTACATTGGCATGAATTTGGGACCCAGCGAGGACATGGAGAGGTGGCGGAATTCTGATCATATATGTGATTACATTGAGAATTAGGAATTTGTCCCAAATACACGCTACCTCCTTCAGAGTAATTTGTTCTAAAACAGTGAGGGAAAAGGAAATTAGAGGGCATATCGACCTGCAGAGTAGTGAGAACAGAGTCCTGTGAGACAATGGCAGGGGTTTCCGTGCTAGATACTGAAGAAGTCTGGTTTAACATTGCTGCCACAGAGGGGTGCGGAGAGTAATTACAGAAGGGGCCCCAAACGGTAAAAATTGGATTGTGATTCTCCGAGAATGCATAATACAGAGCTTCAGAGCATAGAGGCAAAGGTGGACGTGTAATAATAGTAGAAGGTGGCATCAGATGACAGACATAACAACTTTCATTAGTGTGCGCTCATGCAGTCCAGTTAGCGAATTGCCAAAAAATGTTGTCTCGAGGTCCAGCTCGAGCAGGTAACCCTGCTCCGAGCAGCAGTAGAGTGGCCGCGAAGCTCGTGATGAGGATTTTCATGGTTGTAGTGAGGATGATTGGTCCCAGACGGGGGCGCGAGATCTCTTCCCCTCTTTGTTCACGGCTTCTTGCAGGAAGTGATCTGAAGATCCTCAGCTCCTACTTAGTCCCTGTACAGAGTTTAGAGAGGAGAGAGACTAGAGAGGGACACAGAGAAAACGTTAGTAGCAAACTTGTCATTGTAACACAGCTTTGTTATGGAGCCTTCTTCAATCGCGTGGCATGGATCCACTGTGGAAAAAGGTCAGTTAGAACAGCAGTACGAGTAATGGCGACTATTTCTGCAGGCCCACTATATCTAGGTTCTCCCAATTGTCCAAATCATTTAAAAAGTTGCACCAGCACCTTGTCTCCCACATGAAAGGGGTGTGTGGGTGCTGCTGGTGGAGACGATAGTGTACTATTGACCTTGGTACAAATTTTATGCAACTTATCTATAAGGGCTGCAGAATACTCATCCATATGTGTTTTCAAATCAGAGGTACCCAAAGATGGAGTTCCCTTCTTCCAGGGGAGAGGGAAAGGTCTTCCAAAAATAATTTCATAGGGGGAGTATCCCCTTAGGCTAGGTCTTGGTGTCATACAAATTTCAACCAGAGTGGCTGGCAATAAGTCTACCCAATTCTTCAAACCTGTGGCCTGCATGGCCTTAGTTAGTTTGTCTTTCAATGTTCGATTAGTATGTTCTACGATACCAGAGGATTGAGGGTGGTATGGAATGTGAAAACGCCAGCTTAGTGAGAGATACTTGCAAAGGTTTTGTGTGACTTTCGAGGTAAAAGGGGTACCGTTATCTGAGTCTATGGCATCTGGAACCCCATAATGAGGTATTATTTCTTTTGCCAGAATACGAGCAACTACCTTCGTGTTTTCTTGAGAACAGGGAAAGGCTTCTACCCATTTAAAGAATTTGTCCACAATCACCAGGAGATATTTAAATGGCCCGCAGGGAGGCATGTGTGTGAAGTCGATTTGCCATTCTAGGAACAGAGACCTAGGTATGGGTAAACACTCATGTTCCGCGCCTGCTTTAGAAGGATTATTTTGTACACAGATGAGGCATCTCTCAAGAATTGAGTCCACCGAGCTGTTTAAATTGGCTATACAAAAAAGTTTGTTCATGTCCCCCTTCACCCCGCTTTGTGCGTCATGTGTCACGCCGTGAAATTCGCGCACGAGGAAGGGAAGGCAATGAGATGGAAGACAAAGGCAGCCATCCTGACTGTACCATAGGCCATCAGGGGGAACATAAGCGCCTTGTAACTGCCAAAAGGCAGAGTCATTTGGAGAGGCTGAAGCCTGTAAAGAAAAAAGATCTAAGTCAGGAATCAGCGCGCTGGCGAGGCAATAGGTATTACACGGTGAAGGATCTAGGCCAGGAGACATGATACCAGAGGCAGCAGCAAGTTTTGCAATGTGATTGGCAAGAGAATTACCCATGATTTCAGGTGTTTTTCCTGAGGCATGTGCCTTAGTTTTTAACTATGGCGAGTGACCTAGGGAGATGACAAGAATCAATTAGATTTTGTACTAAGGTAGAGTGAGAAAGGGGCTTCCCGTCTGTGGCGTGGAAGCCTCGAGACTGCCAAATCTTCCCAAAATCATGAGCCACACCAAAGGCTTAACGAGAGTCTGTGTAGATTGTGACATCCTTGCCGTGAAACAAAATACAGGCACGCGTGAGAGCATACAACTCAGCTGCCTGAGCCGAGGAGAAAGGAAGAGCATATGCCTCATGCACAATATCAGGCAGTGAACACACAGAATAACCACAGAGGAAAACACCATCTGAGGGTTTAGAACAAGAGCCATCAACAAAAAGTACTTCCCCCATCCCTAGAGGGCTGGAGGAGAAATCGGACCTGATACTAGTAGTATGTACAATTTCAGACAGACAATCATGATCAACATCATCCAAAGTGTCATCCTGAGAATTAAGGAGGCATGCAAGAGCGTGACCTACAGTATCGAAAGAGGATGTGACACAAATTTCGAGATTGTTAGTAGAACAGAGAATGGTTTCGTATCTGGAGCGGTGCTGCACAGTCATATGTTGGGTCTGTAAATTTTGCAAGACCTGTTTAACTTGATGTGATGAGTGCAAGATCAGTGGGTGAGACAAAACCAATTTCTCCGCATCTAAAACCATCAGAGCACATGCGGCAACAGCCCTTAGACACGCAGGTAAGCTTTGAGCAATGGTGTCTAACATTTTGGATAAAAACGCACAAGGACGCATCCCCCCCCCCCCCCCATGCTCCTGGGCCAACACCGCAGAGACTGTGCCTTGGTGTTCACAGGCATAGAGGTGGAAGGGCTTGGAGTAGTCAGAGCGTCAGTCCAGGTCAAAGGGTGCTGCAGTGGATCATGATGAGAGATTGCAGAATGGAGAATCTTGTCATATAAAGAGCAGTCAGGGATTCATTGTCTACAGTAATTGATAAGACCCAGGAAAGCCATCAGCGCATGTTTAGTTGCAGGGCGCTTTGTGTCTAGAATCACTTGCACCCGGTCAGATGACAGCTTACGACATCCTTGTGAAAGTTCAAACCCCAAATACTTAAGTGTCCATGCAATATTGCAGCTTGGTCCTGGAAACCTTAAAGCCCTTGCACGCCAGATGTTGGAGCAGGTGTAAGGAGGCGTCTTGGCAGATTTCTGGTGACTCAGCAGACACC
This sequence comes from Neoarius graeffei, assembly GCF_027579695.1. Lineage (NCBI taxonomy): Eukaryota > Metazoa > Chordata > Actinopteri > Siluriformes > Ariidae > Neoarius > Neoarius graeffei. The sequence continues at coordinate 54,400,633 of NC_083595.1, read as the reverse complement.
AGAAGATCATCTGTGTACTGCAGGACCACAGAGCCCTGGGGGAGGGAGAGGTCACAGAGTGTGTCCTGAACTGTGGCTGAGAAAACAGCAGGAGAGTCAATAAAACCTTGAGGGAAATGTGTCCAAGTATACTGTCTCCCCCTGTGCGTGAAGGCAAACAAAGGCTGTGTCTGCTCTTCAACAGGAACACTGAAAAAGGCAGAACAGAGATCAATAACTGAAAAACAGCAATGATGAGCAGGAACCTGTGACATTACAGAAGAAACGTCAGGTACAATGGGTGCAACAGGGACAATCAGTTCATTAATCTTATGTAAATCCTTCGTAAAACGCCAGGTACCATCAGGTTTAGGTACTGGATTGACAGGTGTATTGTACGAGCTGGTACACGGTCTCACCATGCCTTGCTCGAGAAGAGACTGTAGGATGCCATCAATTCCCCGAGCCTTAGCTTCAGAGAGAGGGTACTGTTTAACATAAACAGGATGCACATGTTTAAGCTTAGCCTCATAAGGCACACAGTGAACCAGGCCAACCTTGTCCTTATGTTCCGTCCAGAGGGAGGAGGGGAGGGCACTCAAAGGATCTGTAGGAGAGAATACAACAGGGTTTACAACAGCAGTACAAACAGCGGAGATATTTGGGACAGTCATACATGAAGAGAGATGAGCCAAGGCGGGAGGCAGAAAGTCAGGGGTGCAAATAATCATTCTGGATCCCTGAAACAAAATGGATAAATGTAACAGACTCATTAGATCACGACCCAGTAGATTAAAGGGACACTGTGGCATAAACACAAAAGAGTGATGTGTACGAAGTGCTGTGTCGGTGGGACGAGGTTACCAATAACGGAGGAGTGCAAGGGGAGGAGAAGGGGATCCCATCAATTCCCACAGAGCAAACGGTTTTGTTAGAGAGAGGGCCCTCGTAGGGTTTTCTCACAGAGGACATCGTAGCACCAGTGTCAATTATACCCTTTTTCCACTACCCTTTTTCAGCTCACTTCAGCTCACTTCAGCCCAACACGGCTCGCATTTCGACTACCTCAGAGCAGCACGACTGAGCTCACTTCAGCCTTACTCAGCACCCAAAACTCGCACGGTTTTGGAGTGGGGCTGAAGTGAGCCCAACCGAGCCGAGTGGGGCTAGGGGCATGAGGAGACACTCCCCTGTGCACTGATTGGTGAGGAGGAGTGTCCTCATATGCCCACACACGCCCCGCGAGCACGCTGGGATCTGTAAACACTGTAAACCTGGAAGAAGAAGAATTACGACAAAGAAGAAGAAGAAGATCAGAAAACTAGAAGATGGAAGACCAACCCAAGCGAGGAAAGGCCAGCCAGTGGTCCATCATGGAGACACAGACGTTTCTCTGTGTTGTGGCTGAGGAGCACATTCAGAAAAATCTCGACGGTGCTACGCGTAATGAGAAGGTGTTCCAGGAGATATCCCGGCTGATGTCGGAATACGGTTATCCCTGCACCGTGGTTCAGTGCCGGGATAAACTGAAGAAACTGAAGAGTGAATATAGGCAAGTGAAGGACCACAACGGACAAAGTGGGGCTAGCTGCAAGCGGTGGAAATGGTACGATCAGATGGACGCTATCTACGGCCACCGTCCGGCGAACCAGAGGGACACGGGTCTTGACACCACAATGTCTCTGTTGGAGGCGATAGATAATGGTAAGTCACATTTCAGTTATTTTGAGTTACCAATAGCTGCTAGACTTGGTGCGGTTTTAAACACATTAACAACGAATGCATAGGATACTACATATCAAGCGGTATTGCAGTGTTGTGATGTGTGAACTACGTGTGTGTCTTTTGCTCTGCCATTTTGAGTTAGCAGTAGCTGTTACATGTTGTTGCGGTTTTTAACAAAACAACGAATGCATAGGATACTACATACCAAGTGGTATTGCAGTGTTGTGATGTGTGAACTACGTGTGTGTCTTTTGCTCTGCCATTTTGAGTTAGCAATAGCTGTTACACTTTGTTGCGGTTTTTAACACAACAACGAATGCATAGGATACTACATACCAAGCAGTATTGCAGTGTTGCCATGTGAGAACTACGTGTGTGTCTTTTGCTCTGCCTTATTTTCATACACCTTTTTTTCTCCCCCCAAAGACTTGGTTGAGGAGGAGTCCGCCTCGGAACTGGCATCTACCTCAGAACTGGCGCCTACCTCGGAACAGTCTGAAAACGTTCCTCCCTCGCCGTCCACAGACTCCACGCCTGCAGGAGTTTCGACACCGGTGTCGGAACCGCAAGTGCTGGCTGTGAGCGCTCCATGTCCTCACGCTGGTATGTGCAAACTAAACATACATCTTGTCATGCATCTTTCACTGCATGAAAAATGTCTACTGCCCCCCATTTATATGTTTCTCTTTGAATATCTCCATTGTTTAGGAAAGAGGAAAAGGAGCTTATTCCAGGAACAGGGCACTGTCCTGCGTGAGCTGCAGGCGTCCGCAGAGGCCCAGTGCGAGCGCCATGAGGCGCAGCGTATGGCCCAGCGCGAACAGCGTGAGGCACGGCATGAGGCCCAGCAAGAACAGCGTGAGGCCCGGTGTGAGGCCCATCGGGAACGCCTCTTTGAGCTGATGTTGGAAGACTCCCATGCTGCGAGGGAGTTAGAATTCGCTGCATGAAGCCACCAGGCAGCTCAGTCTGAAGCCTTTGGGCAAGCACTACTCGGGATGCTGGACCGGATGGCGCAGGCGATGGCTGACAGAAACCGGACATCGCAGCTGTAGTGGCACTACAAACCCCTGACTCTGGGTTCCCTGATCCCTGACTACTGCCTTTGCACAATGCATAGTCCACTGACTATTGCACAATGCACTTGTATATAGTTCATACCCATGCCCATGTATATAGTTTGCACTATTCACCATCGTCGTTGTGTTTCGTTGTTATTGTATGTTTGTGTCATTTGAATCACTTAAATTTTGCACCTTATTTTTAATTGCACGTGTTATGGTCACTGGTGAGAGTTTTAATAAACAGTTTTGTTTTACAGAAAAAAAACAAAATGCCTTGTGTCATAAATGTATTGACCTGGTTCATAATGCGGCAATGAACCCAGCCAACCTGACAACAGGTTTCTGAATCTTGCAATGAACCATCCATTACTTAATGGGGGGACCCCAGGTGACCTGACCGCTTGACCTTATCAATCTCACAATGAACCTGCCTAATACCCCTGTAATGTGTCATTTACAACCCCAAAACATTCAACCCATACTTAAGTTGGAGAATTATGCAAAGACAACAAATTATTTCTTGTTCTAGACATGATTTTAGCAGCTCAATTGGTAGGTTTCTTCTTCATCATGTTTTCGCTTGACCTCAAGGTGACCTGACTTCAGGGTTATCAATCTCACTATGAACCAGCCTAATGTCCCTGTAATGTGTCATTTGCATCATCTTCAGTAGACAAAAAGGGGTGGTGTGGCTCACACTTGACCTCAGGTGACCTGACTCCAGGGTTATCTAACATCTGCATTGCTGAGGTTATTTATTTTTTATTTAGCTTTTATTTATTTATATATTTTTTTATCCTGTCTGTTTTATTAATTTTATAGGCCTAGTTATTCTGCTTAATTTATTTTTGTCTACATCCATGTATTTTCTTCAGATTGAAGACACATTACAAATAACAGGGGCTGTTTCCATGCGCAAGTAGTGGGTGGACAACATCACTGAGGAGAGGGCAGGAAAACTGCAACACAGGTATCATCAGCAATAACAAAAATTTTACTATATACATACAGGAAGTGTTACTTCACATTCACATTTAACTGTTTGACAACAAGTAACGCATCAACCCCTCCCGAACATCTGTGCCCTCCTCTTCAACCTCTTGTGGCCCTGCAACACCTGGCAGTGGCAATGCTACTGCTGCAGGGTCACACTCTGTATCGTATCTTTCACCATGACTTTCACATAGGTTGTGAAGAGCACAGCAAGTCACCACCATGGACCTCACCAGTGAGAGATCACAGTCATTCCTTTTCAGCAGACAATGCCACCTCCCCTTCAGTCTGCCAAAGGCATTTTCAACAACAACTCGACCTCGGCTGAATTTCTGGTTGAATGTCTGCTGTTCTGGAGTGAGTCGCCCTGTGTCCTGAAACGGCTTCAGGAGCCAATTCTGCAAAGGGTATGCTGAGTCTCCTAAGATGTAGTACCCGACATTGACCCCACCAATGTTCCTGGTGCGAGCAGGAAAGTGGTTTCCTCAGGTGGCAAGCTCCCACATTGTTGACAATCTCAGAACCCTGGCATCATGCAAGCTCCCTGGCATTCCAGCAAAAACATTCCAGAAGAAGCCCTTACCATCGACAACACCTTGCAAGATAATAGAGTGCCAGTCTTTGCGGTTAAAATAGTCACAGTGATAATCTTGTGGAGCAATGATGGGTATATGAGACCTATCAATCGCACCAACACAATGTGGGAGACCCCATCTGCTCTCATAATATGCTGACATCTCAGCAAACTTCTCCTGGTTTGGAAACCGGATTAGTTCGGGCACCAACAGCACCTGTGCTGCAGCACAGAAGTCTTGCACACATCGACACACAGACGGGAAAGATGCCCAACCGACCTGTATTCAGAGCCAGTAGCAAGCTTCCAAAGCGCAAGCCACTCTCTTTTTTAAAGGCATGCATCTTCGAAAGGTCGTGTCTTGCAACTTCATAGCTGGACGCAGTTTGTTGCAAAGGTAACCAAATGTCTCCTCGGACATCCGGAAGTTTTTGATCCACTGCGCTGTACTGAAACTGGGCACAACTGCATCCCACCACTCAGATGTCCGGTTGAACGACCACACTGAAGGAGTGCGGCGTGTTCCAATAACCGCCTGAAATGCACACAACACAACACATTTTAGTACTTCATGCCGATTTACAATGTTGTTGCGCTATACGAGACAGGGTGGAAAGCTAGAAATTTAACTGTTAGCTTACCATTACACGTCGTCTCTTGCTAGCGGCTGAAACTCCATGTCAGAAACTGTTCCATCGTTTGTGTCTGTGTCGTCCGTGTCGTCCGTATTGTCTGTGTCCTCGTCGTCTTCATTGAGAAGGAATTGAAGAAGTTCCCTCTCTTTCTGAAGCCTTATGCACCTCGCCTCATCTATACGCTCTTGCCAGTATCTGTTGGCGTTGTCGGTGACAACAAGCCACAGCACCAAGACCAGCAACATTAACGACTCCATGTCCTCCATGTTTATTGTTTACTATCCGGGTCACTGTTTACTACCGCTTAAAAGGTCACTGATGTCACTGTTTGTGCTGCCTAATGACATCACGTGACGTCCACCCACTTTCGCTAACTCCACCCAATGTGTCCACCCACTTCCAGCCAGCACGGTTCAGCGCGGTTGTAGTCGAAATGCAACCCCAACAGCCCCACTCAGCCCGACTCAGCCCAACTCAGCACCGCACGGCTCAGCCGCATTGGTAGTGGAAAAGCCCCATTAGAAAAGGAAGCACCTGTCCATCTATAGCTAATTCTACGACAGGCAAATCATTGGCTAGATAAGAGTCGAAAGAACAATGTAGCATTATGGGGTCACAGCTCTGTAGGCAGCTCTAAGGTTGATATGGGCCTGTGGGGCATTGCTGCGCAAAACGATTTGCCAGCCAGTGACAGCTGCTGAAGATTAGGAGGAGGAAGGGGAAACATATGCTGTGAATTGGCTTCATCCGCCTTTTTCTTTCTACACTCATGTTGCCAATGTCCTTCTTTGCCGCAATAGTGGCACGCTCCAGAGCGTATCCTGCCTTGCGGGCGGATGCTCGAATTCTGATTCTTTTGTTGTCTATTCATGATTCCACAGGGCTGTCAGTACGAGTTTCCACCGGCCACAGAGAGGCAGGCTACCTGCTTACTATCCAGAATACCATCTCCCTCCATAGTTCTAATTCTTTCCCCTAGGGTTTTTATTATCATATTGTTACGGTCACTTAAATGATATTTCAGAACCTTCTGTATGTCAGGACGACAATTATTCAAAAATGTTGAAATAAAGAGCGGGTTGGCTCGCTGCTGATCTAATTGCATGCTTCCCAGACAAGTCCACGTCTCGCTAAAACGCATCAGAAACTTTGAAGTGAGTTCAGCCTTCTCCTGTTTACAATTAGTAACCTGTGAAAGATCATGGTTAGCCTGCTGTCGTGAGAGCAGATAACGTGTCAATTGTGCCTTTAATTCCCTCATAGCTTTACCGGTATCCTTCCAGTAGAACTTAAACTCATTCTTTGTGGTGGTTTTGCCGTCACCTACTTCTATCTTAGTTTTAACCACTTCGTATACATCATTTATAGGATCTAGACATGGCACTGCAGCTATTAATGCAGTTTCATCATAACTGTCGCCTAGGACGGCATGAAGGATAAAACGGTAATCTGCTCCTACCAGCTGGCAGTCGTGACATTTTTACGAGCATGTCTATGAAATTAAGTGGTTTGTCTAACAAAGGCAACATTTTAATAATATCTTTTAGGTCTGATGCAGAAGGCGGAGTGATTTTCAGCCCTCTGCCCTTCTGAACCCATACACAAGCGGTATTCATGGGGGGAGGTGGCAGTGGAAGGGAACCTCTATCTAGTCCCACATCATCATCATCATCATCATCATCATCCTCATCAGAGTCGTCGTCTGTATTAGAATCATCAGTCTCGTTTTTTAGTAACAGCGTATTTGAGTTTACAGAGGGTTTTTTTACCTGCTTTGGGTTTCTTAGGTTTTGCACCTGTCTCAAGAGATGCAGGCGCGCTGGGAGCACTATCAGCAGGGCATGAATGATTACTTAAATCTGGATATAGTTTCATTTAATTCCATAAAAATCGTCCCATATTGGTTTCATTTTGACCCATTCTAAATAGCCTTTAGTCCTATAATCATAATCCCATTCTGGGTCGCCCAATCCCTCGTATATTTGTCTATGTGCCAAAGCGAGATACTCTGGTTTAAAAGTTCCTGCACGAGGATAAGTCAAAAACTGAGGCTGGGATTCAGTCCAGCCGGCCAAATTGTCTAACCACGGACTGGTGTAGAATGCTAAAGCACAGCGATTCATCCAATCCCGTGGGGTTTCCTCGGGGTCCAGTCTGGGCACCTTAACACAATTTCCCCCCATGGTGACACAAAAGGACCATCTCGAGATAATTATTCCGTGGCAACTCACACGGACCCGTGGCAACTCTCACGGGGATACATTAATTATTCCGTGGCAACTCACACAGAGATAAATGGGATTTTGGATACTACCAACCAGGCAGAAGTCCCTTAAAATAAAAGAGATTTCTTACCTGATCAGGAGTATCCTGGACGAGCCCCCAAAACTGTTAGGTCAGAGATTCACCGTCTCTTCCTCTTGCCCCAACCGGAGCGATTACCCTCTCGCAGATCGGTCCCTTCATGTCACCCAGAATTCTGGGGCGAATCGCGAAGAAAGACAGGAACAAGAATATTTCGCAGTCTTTATTCACAAGTCACCAAAGACGAGAGAATACAGAAAGCTTTTATACATGTGTGCGTGTGTGTGTGTGTGTGAGTGAGGGTGTGTGTGAGTGTGTGTGAGTGAGGGTGTGTGTGAGTGTGTGTGTGTGTGATGTATGTGTGTGTAGACCTTGGAATGTTCTTATACATTTCATATCAATAATAAGCAGAATGTTCTGATAGAATGTTCAGACAGATATCAAAGATATCAATATTATGCACAGCCTATTCTTGATAGCACAGGGCAATATGTTCTTATGATGGTAATGGAATTTTAAACAAAAATACTGTTTCTAGCTGAACAGAGGGTCACAAAATAAATTAATGTTTTCTTGGTCAAGAATAAATCCTTTACAACATCTGTCCATCATCTGCTTTACAAGACCAAAAGCAATAAAGAAAAGCATTTATTTTCCCTACTCTATTTTTTTTTATTTTTCTAAGTCTTTTATTTTTATTTCTGCATTTACTTTCCTATTCTATTATTTTGAATATATTTTACTATTTAAAAAAATAATTTTAATTTATTTTCTTATTTTATTTAATTTATTTAATTATTTATTTTTATTTTATTTCTGCATTTGCTTTCCTATTCTGCTATTTTGATTGATCTTTATTTACATATTTTTTCATATTTATTATTTTCCTTATTTTTTTCAACACACATTTTCTTATTTGTGATTTCTTTTCTTTTTCTTTACAGATTTATTCTTTTTTGTGGCACTCCTGTAACTCTGTAGTTACATTTCGACTCTCGCATCGCACCAGTGACCAGGTTCTTTACTCCTTTACTTCTCATCAATGGCTGTTGGCTCAGTGGCACTGAAGGGCAGTTTTCTTTCAGGATAAATACACATATTTTATACTTTAGTTTTTATTGATATCAGTCAAAAAATAAATGATATTAAAATTACATTCATTCATTCAACTGCTGTAGCAGTTTTCACTCATTACGCTGTGGGATTATTTTATTAATCTAACTGGCTGAACTTTGACCACTGAAGGGGATTAGTGTGATTAGTGAAAGACATTGTCTTAAGATGAGTACAGACGCCTGCGAGAATAAATAATCCTGATCGCGTGATCTGATTTTACATCATCAATACTTTCAAAGTGAGTTCAGTGTTGGGGCAGAAATCGATTCTCGGTTTATGAAGACGTCAGTGTTTCAGCACAAAATCACTCAAACGTGACTAAAATGTACTTCAGTGATAACGACTGACATAATGTTTCACTTAAAAAATAAACCAGGAAAAAAAAATCACAATGAGTGGAATCAGGAAAAATGTCCCATATACACCACTAATCAAAAGTTTGTACACCCCTACTCAGTATTGTGACTATTTTCTACACTGTAGAACAAAACTGAAGACATCAAAACTATGAAATAACATCTGGAACATGTACCGGTATGGAATCATGTGGTAGACAAAAAAAAGTGTTTAAAAAAATATATGATGCTTTGACCTTGATGATACTTTGCTTTGCACATTATTAGCATTGTCTTAACCAGATTAACCAAAATAATAGATCATAACTTATTTTATAGAAAAGAATAAGAAAAACTCTCATTTGTTCATGGCACCACAAACTAATCATTGACTTACGGTACTTCCAAAATTCGAACTATCAAGAACACGGACAAAATAAAGGACGCAATGATTCAGGAAACAGACACAGGGGAAACAGTTACAGATGGAATAAAAATAAATAAATAAATTAATTAATTAATTAATAAATTAATTAATAAAATCACTTTTAGAGTAGAGTGGGGGAAAAGCCCCCCTTAAGGAAAATTCAGTTTTTTCTCCAAGTTGAAATGAACCATGTGTTGTTTTAATAATAGTTTTTGACAACAGTGACATGAACAATAATGCCAGCTAAAGTTTGCCTAAAGTTAATACTTAATTTTATTTTTTTTTAACAAAAACAAACATTGTGCCAAGGGGGCCTTTTACCCCCCCAGTGAGGTAAAAGGCCCCCTGAGGTGGGGCAACAGGCCCCCTCACTCAAAAAAAGCTGTTTGGATAGCAAAAGTGTTTACTTAAGCCTATAATGTGAAAGAAACAAGAAAATATCCCTGAATTAATGAATAGATGCATTATTTTATTATATTTCGCATTTTAATTTCAATATAATTTTGTGTGGATTGAACATGAATTAACAAAGAACAAGCTATTCATTAATTCAGGGATATTTTCTTGTTTTTGTGAGTGAGGGGGCCTATTGCCCCACCTCAGGGGGCCTTTTACCCCACTGGGGGGGGGGGGGGGGGGGGTAAAAGGCCCCCTTGACACAATGTTTGTTTTTGTTAAAAAAAAAAAGTATGAACTTTAGGTGGCATTATTGTTCATGTCACTGTTGTCAAAAAACTATGATTAAACACATGGTTCATTTCAACTTGGAGAAAAACAGAATTTTCCTTAAGGGGGGGCTTTTTCCCCCACTCTACTCTAATTATGAGAAAAGGAAACGATGCCCCCTGGGGGCCATTTACCCTACCATTAAGGGGGCGTTTTACCCCACAGACTACACTTTTACAAAAAAGGGTCTTACTTTCAAAATGTGATTCAACTTTTTATACCTAATGTATTTTTTTTAACATACTGACTTGTCTACTCATACCACATACACAGCTGTGATATCTGACAAAATAGCAACTATCTAAATACAGTTTTACTGATATGTAGTGGATGTTCATTATGTCTAACTATTACAGATATTTTAAGTTCGTTTCTTAGACAAGGATTTTTTTTTTTTAAGCTTGTTACCTTGTTAACAGTTTCGGCGAGAATCTCCCGCCTTCTTCAGAAACAGTCACCAGATGTCGAGTGGTGACGTGCCTTATCAGCTGATGTTGCGTTACGGTACCTGTCAAATTGGGCGGGACATTCACGCCTCCGTAACGCAACATCAGCTGATAAGGCACGTCACCACTCGACGTCTGGTGACTGTTTCTGAAGAAGGCGGGAGATTCTCGCTGAAACTGTTAACGAGGTAACAAGCTTAAAAAAAAAAATCCTTGTCTAAGAAACGAACTTAAAATATCAGTTTTACTGATATCTGAAAATTATATCACTTACCATGAAATTTGATTTCTCTCCGCTGCGTTGCTGATATGCGATCCACAGTGGATATTTGTATATCCCCGTTGTCAAGCCAGTCCATAGCAACAATAGAAATGTAACTTTGCGCCATCTGGTGGTTATTTTGGGTAAAACAGGTCGGGGGCCTTTTACCCCATGGGGGCGTATTACCCCACTCTACTCTATTCCTGCAATGTACATCACCAAGAATAGAGTTTAAGGTGAAGAATGAAGATGTCCAAGGATGGACAAAATGTTAAAGAAACAAAAAGTTTCTCCTTACAGAAAACTTCATATTGATGATTTTTTTTAAATTTGTTTATTATTCGTGAGGTCCCTGTGAATGAGTCGTTGCTATAGAAACAGTGATGGAGCAGAATGAGCATGTTAATTAATATAAACATGAGATTTGAAGCTGCACTACTGTCAGAGCTGCTGTTACAGATAATTAATCAACACCTTCAACACATTGACCAATCAGAATCCAGAAGCGCTGTGGGATAAAATACTTTAAGAGGTTTAAAAAGTAGGCAAATGAAGAAGTTTCCCAAATTGTGAGCTGCATATAAAACACACAGACTGGATTATTACAGAATTCTGATGATGTAAGTGGTAAGTTTATACACACAGCACAATCACAGGTTTAGCTCAGACCCAGAAGTAACTCTGGACTCTAGAACCGGTTCCTGAATGTCATAGTGGATGTCCCGCTTTAACCAGATTATCTGACTGGCTTTTAAAATGGATTACAGATGCATGTGAGACCCGAGTCCCTGCCGCTGCACTTCTCCTGGGCTTCAATCTGGCAGCAAAGTAGACACACACACACACACACACACACACACGCCTTCCACTCAGCACTCAATGCAGATGAGTTCCTTTAACCAACAGCGAGTCTGTAATTTGCCAGGAAGATAAATGTGAGAGCAGCGTGTGTTTATAAATGAGATCTAGGTCCTGGGTCTCTCGATGCTGCTCGTGCCGTTAGCGATATAAACACTGAAGCGAAGCATTCATTAAGCGCTCAAAACAAGGGCTGAAGGTTAAGTGGGTGCCTGTGTTATCTCACTCATTGAATTTTAATTCTCAGAACAAAATTATAGACGGCCCAATTAAACAAACACTGTGATGGTTCCTGCTTTCGGCTGCTTTAATTTTAATAAAAGACGACTGCATGTTTGATTTGGACCGAGCTCGTCTCATGACTTGGGATCATTCTTCATGGCGTGTGTGTGTGTGTGTGTGTGTGTGTGTTTTATAGCCAAGAAGGAGACATCCCATTTTAAAAGTCTTGAATCAGCATCTATTGGAAAAGTTCACAATGCCCAAAATCATGGTTGTATGCTCATATCCCATCTGCTGAACCGGAAACATGAACCCAATCGTGTTAATGTTGCACATATGCAAACACACAATGTGTAGTAGAAGTATAGTGACCTTGTAGCAACCTTGTGCTTGCATAGTACAAAGTAAAACAGCTTTTTAATCCTCAGTTTGTGGTGAAGTCTCCATCCATCCATCCATCCATCCATCCATTATCTGTAGCCACTTTATCCTGTTCTACAGGGTCACGGGCAAGCTGGATCCTATCCCAGCTGACTACGGGTGAAAGGCGGGGTTCACCCTGGACAAGTCGCCAGGTCATCACAGGGCTGACACATAGACACAGACAACCATTCACACTCACATTCACACCTACGCTCAATTTAGAGTCACCAGTTAACCTAACCTGCATGTCTTTGGACTGTGGGGGAAACCGGAGCACCCGGAGGAAACCCATGGGGAGAACATGCAAACTCCACACAGAAAGGCCCTCGCTGGCTGCTAGGCTCGAACCCAGAACCTTCTGTAGTTAACCACTACACCACTGTGCCACCGTGAAGTCACCAAACAACTTTTTTTTTCCCTCTACATGCAGTTTTTATGTCCCAGTGGCCCACTGAACGTACAGCTACAGCTCTGCCCCCATTCATTTAGACAAGTACTCGATCTTATTTGGCTGAAATAACGGCCCAGGGGCGTGACCAAGACGGCTGCTGAGTGGTAAGACTTGCCTATCAGGGCTTTATTATGGCCTTTATGTCAACACTTAATTTCATTTCAGCCCTGGTGTTAAACTCCTGCAGCTTTATTTTCTTTCCTCTGCCTCCATTTCCTTTTTCATTTTTTTGACAAATGCAATCATGCATAATGTATCACTCGCTCTATAGGGAACGTGCCTGGGTCGCACGCTCGAATGCAAAGTGTGACCTCCATATAGGATTCTGAATTTGCTTCCTGTTGAAAGCATGACACACTCCTCTACAAAGCTGACTACTACCTTCTGGAACTGCCTCTCACACACACACACACACACACACACACACACACACACACACACACACACACACATGAGGAAAACAAAACAAACAAACAAACAAACAAGCCTAGTTTGTGATAGATTTTTTTTTCCATGGTTGCCAGATCTGTGGAAGAAATGCAATCCCAATCTCATTTTCTTTAATCCATTTAAAACAATTGTCCAAAATAAAAACACATACTGGTACCGTAGACTGTCCTTCCCACCCTCTCCATGAGGAGCTGATCAGCCACAGGAGTGCGTTCAGTAAACGGCTGATTCTTCCACGCTGCACAACTGAGAGACCCAGGAAATCATTCCTACCTGCTGCAGTCAAGCTGCACAACGCCACTGTATAACTGTGCTACACCGTCTTACCATGTGTCCTTCACTCAGGCGCAATATATGTATATAGGAATCATCGTATATAAAATCACTTCATTTTGCTTTTACTTAAGTTATTGAACTTATTTAAATTTATTTTATTTGCATTTATTCTTTTTTTCAGACTATTTTATCTTCTATTTTTAGACATGTTTACTTCTTCCTTGATTCAGGAGCTTGGTTGCAAATTTGAATTTCCCTCTGGGGATTAATAAAGTAATTCTTATTATTATTAGTTGGCATATCAGGTGAAAATTCAAATTCAATCCAAATTACTTGCAACCACTCTCATTGAATGCAGAAGAACATATTTTAATTCTGTTAAAAGTATGTTGATCTGTTCTTGACATATTACAAATCAAAAGATTGAAAAAACGGCTTAATTTTTAGAAAACTGCTGTAATATTCTGTATGAGGATCACATGGTCCAAAATGGGCCTCATTAACCAACGAGATCAAATGTTTGTTTTTTTTTCTTAAAAAAAACTTATTTTTCAAGATATTTACATGAAAATTAGCAGGCACATAGATGGTTATATACTGAATACAAAGTAAAAAAAAAAAGCAAAACACAATTATGCAAATTAATATTTAATTAGTATTAATTATGCTAATTGGGGGGAATGTTAAACCAGTACACTCAATAAAAAAAGTGATAAAAGATTATTTCTAATCCCCTCTTTGTGCTCTGTAGGCCTTTGCATTTCTCAGTGGGGCCGACTAGTATTTATATGAAAAAATATAAATAATTATTTTGATTAATATTCACAGCTTTCAAGGTGAACCTCGAAAAAACTGTCTGATCCACATCCCGTAAACAATTCACATTCACTGAACTGAAATCGACACTCGCGTTTCTGACTTCCGTTTTTTTAAATTTCATTCCGACCACCAAGATCTTAATATTTTTCATCAAAACAACTCGTTATATTCTAAAATAGTTATTTATTTACAGGAATCATTTTGATTTGTAAAAAAAAAAAGTAGGTAAAGCTCTGAAAACTCACTTCAAAGTCTCCCGTGAATCAGAACATCAAAACTAGCAGACGGAAAATGTTGCTGAATCCTTCATCAGAAACAGTGAGAGCAAGAGAACATCAAGTGATCTGATTGATATTGATGAGTAATCCAGTCAGAAACCAATCAGGAGAGAGAGAGAGAGAGAGAGAGAGAGAGAGAGAGCCTGACTGCTTTCCCGTGACTCAGAAAGAAAAGCAGCGACAGTTTCCTGACGTCCCGCGAGCAGAGTTTTTACTCTGTTGTACCGACTTCAACCTGCCGTTCCTCCCAAAGTACTGAACAGATCTTAACCAGATACATTTCTTTGGAAAGCAGAGATTATAAACTTTTTAATGATAGAATTCACAATAGAAAATACTCAAGAGTCAAACAACGACAGATTTGGAAACTTAGACGAGCGTCTGCATGAACGATTTTCACACCACGGCCAGCGAGACTCTGAAACACTTATTATTAGTCTTCAATTATAGAGAGATTGTCTGCCTTACAAATTATTTTCAATGAGCTGTTACTATAGCAACAACAACATTTTAGAAAGATGCATGAAAATAATGCTGGAGGTAATGTCCAATCTGTACACTTATAAAAAATAAAATAAAAAAATGCACATCCTCTAATGACCAATCAGATTTGTTCCTCTTAAACAGAAATATTATGAAAATTGCTCCATATTCAAGATGTTTTTAACAACTAAGTTATCCCCCCCCCCCCCACAGTATGGATAAATCATAGCATATACATTAATGCCTTGATTTGTTTCCTAACTTCATTACACTCGCACAACATTTCTGTTCAAACAGCATTAAAACGTTACACATGTGTCTGTGTACAGTATGACATAAAGGAAAGCTTTTCCATGAGAACTTCATGAGCAGTTCTTCCTGTAGCTACACCGCTAAAGTTCAGAGTAAATGCTGTTTCATTGTGCTTTCTTATGAATGTTCCACTCAGTCATGTCCATGACCACAGGAACTCTCGTTACTCCATCACTGGAGCGCTCATGTTGCCAGCCATTAGAGGAACTTGAGAAACGTGGGAAAGCAGCCAAGGCAGCGGAGGCCGGGTCTAATTGCTCGAACTCTGGAAATCTTTTTGCTGGTTATTTTTGAACTTTCAGAAAGCTATCACAATAAACCAAGAGTCAGAGAGAGAAATTAGCATTACAGGATAAGCTCAGAATATAAGAGGATTTTCAAAAACATATGTTCATGTCAGGGTAATCCGCCCACTGGAGGTTTTCTGTTTGTTTTTTTATCAAAGGAGGAAATATGCAAATGTTTTGTTCAGACTGAGATATAAAAATGTAAAAAAGTTGTTTTACAATGAGACGAGAGAAGATGTGGCATTAAATCTATGTATTATTCAAACAAAAACATGGATCAGAAAATTAACTGGAAAAAAAAAACATGGGGGCACAAACATTTGCACTGAGAATAGTTATGATGGGTATCTATGATAAAAATGGAGAATATAGTATAGCAAAAAGAAGAAAGGATTCTTCTTCAGTGGTTGGCTGGATAATTAAAGGTTCTTCAAGTGGTAAAATTGAAGTACATTTTGCTTCATTTCCCATTCAAAAACCCTCGGGGGGGGACAAACTTTTGCACTTCACTGCTAATGATGGGTGTGCATGATGAAATGTAAAATATGATGGAGTCAACAGACAAAAAAAAAAAAAAAAGTTCTACAGGAGTCGATTGGGCAATCAAGCACTCTTAACCTCCAAAAAGGAACCATTGTTAGGAGTTCTCCAGAGAACCTTCAAGAGTTTATTGGCCATTTCACACAAATCTAAAGTCACTGCACACACTTGTGAACAAGCCTGAAGATGCCCAAGCATCAAGCGTTTGGGTGTAAAAAAATAAGACTGACCACTGAAGCAGTGAACGAACACACACACACACACACACACACACCAAACCTGGAAGTCGACTGTAGCTGAACTGAACTGGGCTTCATCAAACATGACATTTTCAAGAAGGTGGAGTGGCAAAATACAGTTGCTTGTATTTGATTGGAATCTCAGCAACTTCTAGAAAAAAAAAATCCATCAAACATATTTACAGCCCCCCTCCACAATTATTGGCACCCCTCGTTGAGATATGTTTTTAGGCTTCTAATAAATTCATCTCATCTCATTATCTGTAGCCGCTTTATCCTGTTCTACAGGGTCGCAGGGGAGCTGGAGCCTATCCCAGCTGACCACGAGCGAAAGGCGGGGTACACCCTGGACAAGTCGCCAGGTCATCACAGGGCTGACACATAGACACAGACAACCATTCACACTCACATTCACACCTACGCTCAATTTAGAGTCACCAGTTAACCTAACCTGCATGTCTTTGGACTGTGGGGGAAACCGGAGCACCCGGAGGAAACCCACGCGGACACGGGGAGAACATGCAAACTCCGCACAGAAAGGCCCTCGCCGGCCACGGGGCTCGAACCCGGACCTTCTTGCTGTGAGGCGACAGCGCTAACCACTACACCACCGTGCCACCTAATAAATTTTTTTTTTTATAATATTGGACAACAATGCAAAAAAAAAAAAGAAAAATCCAACCTTTAATTCAAGTGCATTTATTCAGTGGGAAAAAAAAAATCCCACATTAAGAAATAATTTTTACATGAAATCATGTGTGCCACAATTACTGGCACCCCTGATGTTAATACTTTGTACAACTCCCTTTTGCCAACAAGACAGCACTTAATATTCTCCTATAATGTTTCACAAGATGGGAGAATACAGAGAGAGGGATATTCAACCATTCCTTTTTGCACAATCTCTCTAAATCATCCAGAGTCCTCGGTCCTCTCCTATGCACTCTCCTCCTCAGCTCACCCCACAGGTTTTCAATTGGGTTGAGGTCTGGGGACTGAGATGGCCATGGGAGGAGCTTGATTTTGTGTCTGGTGAACCATTTTTGTTTAGATTTGGCCAATTTTTATGGTCATTATCTTGCTGAAAGACCCAGTGACGACCCATCTTCAGCTTTCGGGCAGAGGCCAAGAGATTTTGATTTAAAATGTCCTGGTATTTCAAAGAGTTCATGATGCCATGCACCCTAACAAGGTTCCCGGGGCCTTTGGAAGAGAAACAGGCCCACAGCATCACCGATCCTCCCCCATACTTCACAGTGGGCATGAGGTGCTTTTCTGCATACTCATCTTTTGTGATGTATTAGAGTGTCTGTTGCCAAAAAGCTCCATCTTGGTCTCATCTGACCAAAGCACACGGTCCCAGTTGAAGTCCCAGTACCGCTTAGTGAACTCCAGACAGTTACGTTTATGCTTATAAGTGAGAAAAGGCTTTTTCCGTGCATGCCTCCCAAACAGCTTGTTGGCATGTAGATAGCGCCTGATGGTTGTTATGGAGACTTTGTGACCCCAAGATGCTACTCTTTGATGCAATTCTCTAACAGTGAGCTTTGGAGAACTTTTTCCTTCTCTTCCCATCCTCCTCACTGTGCGTGGTGGCAAGATAAACTTGCATGCTCGTCCAGGCTTGTTTGCCGCTGTTCCAGTTGTTTTAAACTTCTTGATGATTCCTCTGACTGTAGATATGGGCCGGTGTAGGCGAGCGGCTATTTTCTTGTAGCCATTGCCTGGCTTATGAAGGTCGACACACATCTACCTGACTTGAATGGTGTGTTCTCTTGTCTTTCCCCTGTTGAAGAGTGGATAAGAGAAATAGGCCTCTGTGTGACATCATATTTATACCCCAGGGAAACAGGATGTGATGAATTACTAATTAAAGGTTCCTAGATACTCTGATCAACTTTATAAACTACAGTAGAAATGACAGAAATGCTTCAATTACATTTATTTTCTAGGAATTGTTATGGGTGCCAATAATTGTGGAACAGGTGATTTTATGAAAAATAATTATTTCTTAGTCAGGGATTTTTTATTATTATTTTTTATTCACTTGAGTTAAGGGTTACATTTTTCTACAATTTTCAGTGTGAGATTATGCTTCTGCAATAAAAATTTAATTTATTTTAAGGCTTTTAGCACATCTTAACCAGGGGTGCCAATAATTGTGGAGGGCGCTGTAAACATGATCAGTCAGTATTTATAATAAAAGATTAAATGTTCTCAGAACTTGTGCAAAAGTACTTTAGAGTTGTGCTAAAAGACTTGTATGAAATGACCGTAACCCCAAAGAGTTCCCCAAACTGCACAACACAACTGAGGAACTATTCAGAGTTTGAAATTTTTCAGCACTGTACATTAATTGATGTAAAAAACAAATGGTTTTTCAAAAGGTTCTTTGAATGGTTACTGGTTCTACATTTTCAGACTGTGGAGCCCTACATTGGACGCTTCTATCCACCTTTAACCTTTTAAGCTTGAGGGTGCTGGGAGGCGTGGGTCACCGAGACAGACACACTCAAAATTAATCAAAAATAGTGCCACAGTTATCAGGTTGCATGCGTTATTTTGATCTGTATGGATATGTAAGAGCTCAGAGAATAGAGTTCCAGTGTCAGTAACATTGGGACTGTTGGTGTGCCTGAGTAAACTGTGATAAACCAAAGGATAACACCATGGTAGTAATGGGCCCATGGACAGAGATGCCACTTTTTTTTTTTTTAATTCAGCAAGTGTGACTACAGCTGAACCAAAAACAAACAAACAAACAAACAAACAAGCAAACAAACAAACAAACAAACAAAAATAAAAAAACACCATAGAAATACTAGAAAGTATGTCCATACATACTACAGAATTTTAGTAAGTATTGAACTTACCAAAGCAGCATTTTTTAAACTTTTTACCAGAAGTCAATTATAGTAGTATTCTATTGGACCCGGTACCGGGTCTGTTAGGTTTAAGAATTAACCCTCTGAACGCCGGGCTATTTTCAGGGTAATTTCACTCCCTTTACTTTTAAGCTCTTATCTCAGTCTTTATATATTCAGGCTACATGCTGGATCTTGTGTTTTTTTTGTTTGTTTGTTTGTTTGTTTGTTTGTTTCCAGACCACTCAGCTCTCCCAATCAGTTGATGTGATAAAACCTTCACATCTTTAATATTAAACTTTATATCAGGAGGGGGGAAAAAGTCTTATGAAATTGTTGTTTTTGTGTGCATCTCACCACACAATGCTGGCAGTAGAGATATCTTTCCATCACTGTGTTGAGGAGATTGTTTGGAATCTGAAAATATCGGAACAGTGATGGTGGGAAACTGAGAAATTTGTGTTTAATGTCTAATGGAAATAAACATCGTTTTATTTGTTGTGAATTCAAAATCAGATTCCTCAACAACACTTTACTGCACAGAGAAGCACCAAGTATCATCAGGAAGATGACGTTCTGCTGCTTATTGTAATTTGTGGAACATTGCAGAGCTGAAGGAACTCCATGATGTATTTAATCGAGCAGCAGGGGAGTGAAAAAGGGGGAAGAAGCTAATAAAATGTTACTCTGCAGAAGTTTGATCTGTCTTCATAACATGATGACTTCATTGTGTCCAAATGTGACGCACATCATTACAAAGCTCCAGTTCTGCTCTTTCTTGTGACCTGTGGTTCATATCTACAGAGCGATGAGTTCTTGAGTAACTCAAATAGGAATAATGTGTGTGGAGATGGACACAAAGCTGTGTGCAGATTCTACCTCTGATTAAATTTGATGTGAATTCAAAATTGTTTTTCTTTCTTGTTTATCAAATAGACAAGCAACTATCATCATTGGAAAGACTGATGTGTATCATTTCATCAGATATGTGAACCACCTCACTGTGGTGAAGATGTCTTGAGCAATTCAACCATGAAGAAGGGGTGTGGATTTGGTTCTAAGGTTTCCCCAAGATGGACAAATGGAAGAACTCTGGTTCTTTTTCCATGTTGTTTATAGGCAAACAGTCGTGTTCCTCAGGGTTTCTTTGGAGGTTTTGATTAAGAGGTTCTGCTTGGAATATGTTCTGAAGGGGAAGCCATTAAGGATGACAAATTGAAGAACCATTCATTATGATAGATGGAACCTCATTGTAGAAGGGGAGAGGCAGACTGTGAGAAACAGTTGTACAGAGAACCATTATGGGTTCCTGTGTCTAATTTTCTCTTTTCTAAGAGTGCAGTTAGAGGCAAACCCTCTGTTGTTGGGGTCTCCCCATCTTCACAGATTGCCAAGACAGACACATGGAATATATTTGACTGTTCTAGCTCATTTTCCATCTTGTTGACAATCAGCTGGAATGCTCATATGCCCTTAGGGGGGAAAAAAAAGCATCCTGAAAGGTTCTTTAGATGTTTTAAGAGGTTCTTCCTGGGATCTTTGCTGAAAAGAAGCCATTAAGGACAAACTGAAGACCTTTAAAAAGGCACATGGATCCTTTTGACACTTAATGTATATTTTGTTTTGTAGTGTTAGAACCTGGAACTGAAATGGACTTAACTAGGATTTTACATCATGAAGCTACAAAAAACAACCAAACAAAAATCACTAATAATGTAATAAAAGTGCATGGAAAATCAATATAGC
This sequence comes from Neoarius graeffei, assembly GCF_027579695.1. NCBI lineage: Eukaryota > Metazoa > Chordata > Actinopteri > Siluriformes > Ariidae > Neoarius > Neoarius graeffei. The sequence continues at coordinate 54,379,799 of NC_083595.1, read as the reverse complement.
TTACAAAACAAGTGCTTGCAGGAAAAAAATTGCATTTATTTCTAATTTGGGAATGAACGGGATAGAGACTGTGACTAAACTCACAGTAATTTGTGCTAGCTGACATTTGTCAGCTGAAGGTCGTGGTGAAGGTCATTTTGCTGAACAAAATAAAAAAAAAACTGATTGGAAAAAGGGCGGCACGGTGGTGTAGTGGTTAGCGCTGTCGCCTCACAGCAAGAAGGTCCAGGTTCGAGCCCCGTGGCCGGCGAGGGCCTTTCTGTGCGGAGTTTGCATGTTCTCCCCGTGTCCACGTGGGTTTCCTCCGGGTGCTCCGGTTTCCCCCACAGTCCAAAGACATGCAGGTTAGGTTAACTGGTGACTCTAAATTGAGCGTAGGTGTGAATGTGAGTGTGAATGGTTGTCTGTGTCTATGTGTCAGCCCTGTGATGACCTGGCGACTTGTCCAGGGTGAACCCCGCCTTTCGCCCGTAGTCAGCTGGGATAGGATCCAGCTCGCCTGCGACCCTGTAGAAGGATAAAGCGGCTAGAGATAATGAATGAATGAATGATTGGAAAAAAAGACATGAAAATTGACAGAGTTATAAGCGCTTGACAGAAAGCCAGTTTTTCATGGATCATTCTGGATCAGTGATCCAGATCAGCACCAAAAGTTAGAGCAACGTAATTCAGCCCAGAGGGATTCTTCATGTGAAATTTGGTTGTAATTGGTTGAAAACTAAAAATGCTAGGATAATAATAATCGGCAGGTGTAGTGGTTATCACTGTCGCCTCACAGCAAGAAGGTTCTGGTTCCAAGCCCGGTGGCCGGCGAGGGCCTTTCTGTGTGGAGTTTGCATGTTCTCCCCGTGGGTTTCCTCCGGGTGCTCCGGTTTCCCCCACAGTCCAAAGACATGCAGGTTAGGTTAACTGGTGACTCTAAATTGAGCGTAGGTGTGAATGTGAGTGTGAATGGTTGTCTGTGTCTATGTGTCAGCCCTATGATGACCTGGCGACTTGTCCAGGGTGTACCCCGCCTTTCGCCCGTAGTCAGCTGGGATAGGATCCAGCCCGCCCACGACCCTGTACAGGATAAGCGGCTACAGATAACGGATGGATGGAGAATAATAATAACAATAATAAGGTTGAAAGATCCTGACTGAAAGTAACAATTTGTGCCAGCATTGCTAGTGGAAATTAATTACATTATTAGCACATTTTGTTAGTAGCCAAGTTAATGGCCCTGAGTTTGTTGCTCTATGTCGCCCCCTAGTGAAACACAGACTTGCACATCTCTGTCATGTTTCAGTTCAATTTTGGTCCATGAGATGATTTTAATTTAGAATATGGATCAGTGGATTGGATTAGAACATTCATCATACTGGTCCCAGGCTGACACTAAGTTTGACACCCCTGATAGATAAAGACAGATGCGACAAAGAAACCTATAAAAGTTCCTCCATGAATAGAGAATGCATGAGACTGTATATGGGTGCCAAAACTTTTGTCAATAAAGTTAATTTTTATTCTTATACATATCTAAGTCATAAATAAGCTCTGAAACATCAACAAGCTTAAAGGAAATGTAAATGGTTCCTGCTGTGACTCTCTCTCTCACCCAAAAAACACCTTTCCATCAGCATGCAGATAGGCAAACACTGCAGCATACAACACTTTAATCATGTTCTCCGTTTTTCTGTCTTTCTCTCTTTTAAACCCAGATCCCCCTGTGCCAGAGCCTGGCGCTTTCCAGCGCACTCGGAGTTAATGACCCCTTTTCGTGTTTCTGAGCATCAGCTCTGTTTCTCCGAGTTCACTACACTCCACCTCTTTGTGCTCCTGTACACGTGGGAGTCAAACGTTTCAAACTTGTAATAATTGGCCTGCTTCATATACATTTAAATATTTATACATTTACACATTTATATATGTATATATATTCCTGTATTTGAATGCAGAGCGCCGAACCACTGACGTGCACTCTGTAGCCTGAGGAATGGCTGCTGTGATTGAAATCAGCCTCTCGGAATAAAAGAGGCTCTTGTGTGTGTGTGTGTGTGTGTGTGTGTGTGTCCTTTTCCCTGTAACACTTCCCTCGCGCTGTGTTCTACTGATACCAACACACAGATAATCTTACTTATACCACAGCGCTACTGAATTCTCAATTCTGATTGGTCCAAAATTGTTGATTACTTTCCTGGAACTGCACACACAGCTATAACCGTCAAATCACAGGATTATATGACAATTCTTATATGTTACTGTTTCTATAGTAATGGCTCAATGACAGGAACGTGTTCAGCAGACACTCCACGTAAACACACTAAAATAATCAAAGTTTTCTGTAAGGAGACGTTTATTTAACATTTATATCATAATTCAGAAGAACAGTGAATCACGAAATGGACAAAAAATTAAAAATCAGGAACATTTTACTCAATACTCGATCATGCAAATCATCATACTGTTATCATTCATCAAAATCTCATTATCTGTAGCCGCTTTATCCTGTTCTACAGGGTCGCAGGCGAGCTGGATCCTATCCCAGCTGACTACGGGTGAAAGGCGGGGTTCACCCTGGACAAGTCGCCAGGTCATCACAGGGCTGACACATAGACACAGACAACCATTCACACTCACATTCACACCTACGCTCAATTTAGAGTCACCAGTTAACCTAACCTGCATGTCTTTGGACTGTGGGGGAAACCGGAGCACCCGGAGGAAACCCACGCGGACACGGGGAGAACATGCAAACTCCGCACAGAAAGGCCCTCGCCGGCCACGGGGCTCGAACCCAGGACCTTCTTGCTGTGAGGCGACAGCACTAACCACTACACCACCGTGCCGCCCATTCATCATCAAAATATTCATCATAATACTTTCAGAGAGATAAATAATATTTTTATATTATATTTATATAATATTATAATTGACTGAAAAATCCATGATTTTGTGACCTATATCAGATACACGACAGAGAAAACCTTACACTTATTTAATGCTGTTCATTTTATGAGCTGCTGTAGATTAAAGCCTGTGTCGCTCCCTAATGAGAGGACTGGGCTCGTGCTTTCACAGCTCTGTAACTTAAGAATTCACTCACTGCTTATACGTTTGTGTCCTGTCTAAACTCTAATGAAGCAGTAAAGTCTAATTTAAAATCTAACCCATCGTCTGTAAGATGGGAGCTGGAGATGCACTCCAAATTAAGAAAAATAATCTACAATAAAGCGATTGAAGTATGTTTAAAAAAAAGATTAACCAGGGAATTTTTAAATTACGGGGTTATTAAATGTCATCATTATACATTTATACAAGATGTTCAAGATGAAAAAAACAAAGGAAGCAGACTTTAGCTTAAAAAAACATGTTAAAGTTGGAACATCAGTCTGTTGGGCCGCTTCCCCGGGCGTGGCCGGACTGGATTATCCAGATACATGGATGTATTAAGAGATGAAAACGAGGGTGACGCTGCGTGACGTAGGATTCCACATGTCTTCTTCATTCCGTCCTGGATCCAAGATGTTCGGCGGAGTGGCTTCATCAAGTAAAGCGAGAAAACTTTACTCCTGGAAAAAGCAGTAAATTGTGCAGCGAGCTTTTTACAGACGATTTGTGGAGGACTTGGATGAAAAAAATCACTGGGAAGAAGCGAGACACGAGGCAGAAACGACAACTGAATCCAGACGCGATCCCGACTTTGTTTCACCACAAAACACCGACGGCACGCCGTGTCACACATCAAACGGATAGAAGATAAGCAGGTATTTTTTTTTAATAAACAGGCAATAAACTAGCCATTTTGATTCCTTTTCCAAAACTGCATTGCTGTAATATTTGTGGAGAAATGCAAACAAACTGACCGAGACCATAATATGCAAGACCATAATATTATACTATAGTCTAATGTAGCACGCACTCGTACACCTCTGCTGTGCTCACGGAAAATGACAATCACGCATGACGGAGTTATGGCGGCCTTCCTGACCAAAAAACCCCCAAAACAGTCCCGTCTATTTTCATCACTTTAGTGGTTATATAATTAAGAACAAATTCAACACACAGCTTTTTTATTTTTATAAAGACATAAAGAGAGACTTTTAGCTCAATTTGTTTATTTGTGAGATATTTCCTTTAAAATGTTCCATTAGGTCAAGTTTATCTGCGTAGAATTCCATAATGTAAAAAAAAAAATTATATATATATATATATATATATATATATATATATATATATATATATATATATATATATATATTAGGATTCACTAGACCATTTCTGATTTCCCTCCATGAGACAAATCCAGAGAACCGATGTGTTTTCACAAGTGTAGAATTTATTCTCATTTATCATCAGGACTCTGCATTTGTTTAGCTGCATCACTGAGCAGCACTTCTTCCTGATACGCTCGAGCAATTTGTTCTTGTTTACAATTATTAACATCTATAGTTCTGTAAAAAAATCCCAAAATAAATAAAGAGACAGCAAGGAAGAGAGAGAGAGAGAGAGAGAGAGAGAGAGAGAGAGAGAGTGTGTCACTTAATTTAATTTGTGTTCCAGCATTTGGCTGATTTTCCCTCGCCACTTTGTTGGAAAAAAACATGACGTTGGAAACAAAAGTATTTCTGGCTGTAATTAGCTCTAATTAATTTTGGAGTTTAAACAAAAGCAGGCTTTCTCTGGAATCAGCTGATCCACAGAGTTGACGGGATTGCTGTTTGACTTTCCTGGGTAACGGTGTTCCAGAGGATTAGTTTGGCAAATGCCACTGACATTCTCATTTCTGCATTTCGTTCAGGCTGATCTTATCCCCCAGATGCCTTTCTCTCTCAAAATCCTCAGCACAACCCTCCAATCATGCAGTTACACAACGTTAGCGCATTGTTTATGACAGGGAACTCAACAGATGGGTTCAGTTTGGCTCTAAATTTGGCTCTGAGGGCGACGGTGGTGTGAAAACGAGACGTCTGCAGGATTTAACGTCCAACGGATCTGTGGATTCACACTGTGACTCGGTGGACGGTGTCCAGCTCAGGAACTGAAGTGCGTTTATACAGCTGCACAGTGTTTATTGTGCTCTCTGTGTATGAATATGCAGTGCCTCTGTTTGGAGAGGCAAATGTTAAATGCAAAAGTTTGTACACCCTTACATTGACATATCGAGCTCCCTGGATGTTCCCAAGTTATCAGGTGGAACAAAAACAGATTTAAATCTTTCATTCCTCGAAGAACTTTCACATCTTTTGAGGTTTGGTTTGTATTCAGATGAAACTCTTTTTTTCCTTCCATCATTAGTGTCTTTTACCCTCCATTTGTGATTAACTGATTGTCACTGTTTGTAAAAAGCCACTTTAAACACTCGGATATCTTTTTAAAAACAATTTCTCTCTTTTGTTTATCCATATTTTCCTTTCCGTTTTCTCTTCAGGGCGTGTCAGAGCGCTCTCTCTCATTCCCACTCACTCTAATTCGAGTCGATTTGAAATGTTCATCTGTGCACATCATGAGACAACTGAACACATGTCCATCTCTTTTTTACCTTTTAGCAAATTATACAGTATTTATTATATTTCCACATGTTCTCTCTTTCTTACGCTCTATTTGTAAAATATTTTGTTTTGAGTGAATTAGTTGCCTTGTGTATGAAACATGCTCCATAAAATCTGTAACTTCCAACATTTTAAGAACAGAGGAGGTTACGCTTCATGGTTTTGCAGTAACATGACGACCTGTGGGTTTTTTTTTTTAATTAACTTCAAGAGAGAAGAAGAAAGGCTGATGATGGAACGGTAGCAGTTTCAATAAGGAATGTGTAAACATAGGCAAATTGCTGTGATATAAGAGCAATAAAACACTTAGGAACATGCTGTTATGGGAAAATAATCAACTTCAGTGTGATAACAGGAATTCTGTGACACCACACCACCCTGATACTCAGTAATTTATGATAAACAGCGTGACACTCAGTGGGTTCTTGCATACCTAACATAAGAACAAGAATATTCAGGATGATCTCCTGTAATCTTAAATTCTCATCTCATCTCATTATCTGTAGCCGCTTTATCCTGTTCTACAGGGTCGCAGGCGAGCTGGATCCTATCCCAGCTGACTACGGGCGAAAGGCGGGGTTCACCCTGGACAAGTCGCCAGGTCATCACAGGGCTGACACATAGACACAGACAACCATTCACACTCACATTCACACCTACGCTCAATTTAGAGTCACCAGTTAACCTAACCTGCATGTCTTTGGACTGTGGGGGAAACCGGAGCACCCGGAGGAAACCCACGCGGACACGGGGAGAACATGCAAACTCCACACAGAAAGGCCCTCGCCGGCCACGGGGCTTGAACCCGGACCTTCTTGCTGTGAGGCGACAGCGCTAACCACTACACCACCATGCCGCCCTAATCTTAAATTATTTTAGGTTTTTTTTCCCTACATTGGATTGGTGTCACAGTTCCGCATGCTGACATTTGTGTACAAAGTAAACCATCGAATCATCCACATCACAATACAGACAGCAACATTGCTATTCAAGCAAAGATCAATGATCATTGACAGCAGAACAAACAGGAAGGAGGGAAACAGGAAGATGGGTTTCTGAGGAGCAAAACTAAGCAAAGGAAATCAAACAATTTCCTTGGAAATCATGGAGCAGGAAGAACCACCTACAGCTTAACGTGAGGAAGATGAAAGAACTGGTGGTCGATCTGAAGAGAATCAGGGCTCCAGTGAACCCTATTAACATCCAAGGGGTCAGTGTGGACGTGGTGGAGGAATATAAGTACCTGGGGGTGTACTTGGATAATAAACTGGACTGGTCCAAAAACGTGGACACTGTATACAAAAAGAGCCAGAGCCGTCTCTATTTTCTGAGATGGCTGAGGTCCTTCAACATCTGCCGAACAATGCTGCGGATGTTCTATGAGTCTGTGTTGGCCAGCGCCATCCTGTACGCTGTCGTCTGCTGGGGCAGCGGCTTGAGGGTGAAGGACACTAACGGACTCAATAAGATCATCAGGAAGGCCGGCCATGTTGTAGGCGTGGAACTGGACTCTCGGACAGTGGTGTTGGAGAAGAGGACACTGTCCAAAATAAAAACAAACAACCTTAGACTGTCCTTCCCACCCTCTCCATGAGGAGCTGATCAGCCACAGGAGCGCGTTCAGTAAACGGCTGATTCTTCCACGCTGCACAACTGAGAGACCCAGGAAATCATTCCTACCTGCTGCAGTCAAGCTGCACAACGCCACTGTATAACTGTGGTACACCGTCTTACCATGCGTCCTTCACTCAGGCGCAATATATGTATATAGGAATCATCGTATATAAAATCACTTCATTTTGCTTTTACTTAAGTTATTGAACTTATTTAAATTTATTTTATTTGCATTCATTCTTTTTTTCAGACTATTTATCTTCTATTTTTAGACATGTTTACTTCTTCCTTGATTCAGGAGCTTGGCAGCAAATTTGAATTTCCCTCTGGGGATTAATAAAGTAATTCTGATCAAACGTGGCCCTGACTTTCACAGAACAAACACAGCAAGATTTCAGGAAGAGTCTAAACACACACAAGAGTCTTTAAATCATCTCTGTGAATCAGTGCAGGTGTGAGCGGTTGAGCTCAAGCTCAGCACCCGATACAGGTGATCTGCCCCCTGGTGGACCGGAGGTGATACTGTGAGTGTGGATGAGACAGTGACGAGCTACAGGACAGAACATTTCAGTCTGTTAGGCCCCGGTCACACAGCCCGAACTTTGCTGGAGCGTTCCTTGAACGGTAGGGAGGGGGGGCCGAATTTCGACAACGCTCGTCACCACGCACAAAATGGGAAAAAAATCGAAAACATGGGCGTTGGCTTAGCGGTGCACCGCTGAAGCCAGCGTTGCTTTAGCACTGGTTTAGCGGTAGCGAGCGTTGGTTTAGCGGTGACGCGAGCGTTGGTTTAGCGGCATTCTGCGCATGCGGGCTTTGGCTCGGCAGGGGTATAAAGTTGGTTTAGCGGCATACCGCTTGTGACTACGGAGCTGAACGGATCGTTTTGATACAAGTTCTGATAGATTTTTGATAGAAGCTCCACCATCAGCTTGTCATACAGTCCATGTTCAGGCCTTCTCAGTATCCACTGTCTGACCCACACAACTCTGTCTCTCCTTCTTCTCTCTCTTCTCCTTCTGTCAACAGCTTGTTGCAATCTGAGGAGGTTCTGATTCTGCTGCTGGACTAGTGCACCAATCATAGCAAGTCTCTCAGCATCCATGGTGATACAGTTTTACTGTAACTTTGAGCAAATTCGATATAGATGAGGTCTGAACTCAACGGCAGCTCGATTCCAAAAGAGCTCCTGGTCCATTTCTCCCCGTATTTATAGCCAAATTCTGGTCCCGCTCCGACACCTCTATACCAACGCCAAACCAAAGTTCATCGCCGCCATGGATAGCTGCTTCAACGCCCGACACCGTTCCAGCAACCCCGTGTCCGCTCGTAAAATGCTTACAACTGCTCCACCGAAGTTTGTGCAACGTTTAATCGCCGCCCGGGCAACGCTGGCGAAGCAGCTGTGGTCCAGCGTTCAAGATTTCTGCATTGGCCTAGCGGACCCAAGCGTCCACGAACTTGCGTCTAGCGGTGCCAAACTTTGACTGGGCGCTGGTGGAGCGGGGGTGAACTTTGCCGGGGTGGAAAATTGCCCCACCTCACCGCTCGCAATATTTTGTGCAGCTCAAAACTTTCGGAGCGGTAGGAGGGCCCCTCGAGAAACATCAGCGGTGGCCGAGCGTATACGGCGTTGCTTTAACGGGGGCCAACTTTTGTTAAACGGTGGTGAACGGTTACGAGCGGTGATGAATTTTTTTCACCGCTCCAGGAACGCTCCAGCAAAGTTCGGGCGGTGTGACCGGGGACTTAAATGTTTAAGATTTTATAATCTTTTTCAGGAATCACAATGATCGTAAATTTCATTTCTGCATCAACAATTTACACACACACTCTCTTCAAATGTCATCTTACAGGTTTTAAAAAAGTGAGAGTAAACAGCAGGTACTGGAGTGTTTTGTTCCTCTGATACTGCAGTAATTTGATGCTACATTTTTTTTTAGTAAGGAAGAGCACATCACACTTTTAATCCATATTGAGGTAAATTTTATGAAAATGTTCGTAAACTAAGTTCCTGTTGTCACTCATGTTATAGGTTACATACAAGTCAACAAGAAAAAAAGTATCCATCCATCCATCCATTATCTGTAGCCGCTTTATCCTGTTCTACAGGGTCGCAGGCGAGCTGGATCCTATCCCAGCTGACTACGGGTGAAAGGCGGGGCACACCCTGGACAAGTTGCCAGGTCATCACAGGGCTGACACATAGACACAGACAACCATTCACACTCACATTCACACCTACGCTCAATTTAGAGTCACCAGTTAACCTAACCTGCATGTCTTTGGACTGTGGGGGAAACCGGAGCACCCGGAGGAAACCCACGCGGACACGGGGAGAACATGCAAACTCCGCACAGAAAGGCCCTCGCCGGCCACGGGGCTCGAACCCGGACCTTCTTGCTGTGAGGCGACAGCGCTAACCACTACACCACCATGCTACCCACAAGACAAAAATAAATAAATAAATAAATAACCATAGTGTCTTGACTCCTTGCAGAATGCTTAAACACACCTGTAATCTGTTTATGTGGTGCTTCCATCGTACGAGTCCCTGTGACTGGCTAACTTTAGGACTGCAGTTGTCATGAACAGTTTTGCACTCAAGTTTCCATCAATGAAGAGTTTATAACATCAACGAAACTGACTTCATGTTAAAACTGTTAAAAATGTTATAATCACGCTGTCTGTTATCACCCAGATGAGGATGGGTTCCCTTTTGAGTCTGGTTCCTCTCGAGGTTTCTTCCTCATGTCGTCTAAGGGAGTTTTTCCGTCGCCACAGGCTTGCTCACTGGGGATAGATTAGGGATAAAATTAGATCATGTTTAAAGTCTTTAATTTTCTGTAAAGCTGCTTTACGACAATGTCTATTGTTAAAAGCGTTATAGAAATAAACTTGACCTGAATGAGCTGTTACTCTAAAATCATATAAAATCAACACCTTTTGATCAACCAGACTGCAGAATTAACAGCACGTCGATGTAATAATGAGTAATTTATGGAGCACTTTTTAAACTCAAAGCTCAATAATTGTTCATGAAACAAAAGTAAAGAAAAAGAGCTGTACATTTATTTCAAAGCGGAAATAACACCAGAATGAGTTGAAAAGGTCACAAAGCCATATGGATCTAAAACCTGCTCCACTCTCAGACCCACTTCTCCCGGGACAAGGTTACGTGTGTGTGTGTGTGTTTGTGTGTGTTTGTGTGATTGGTGTCCACTCTCATGCTGTAACACCATCTTGCTCCGGCTGGCGTGAACGTCTCGGGTTCAGAGGTGATGTTCACGGGGGAGGTGTGCAGCGCCACTCGGCCTTGGCCACAGCTTCTTCTGTCATCAGTAATTAAATGTAGGTGATGTGATTGGCCTGTTCTGGACCCACAGGCAACAACCTTGTTGCTGAAGGGACGGAGAGAGCATCAGTCCATCTGTCTGCACCGAAGAGGAAAAACACCACCTGAAGTCAGGACGGAGAGACGAACCTTCTGCTCTGCAGCTTCTCCTTTATTCCTAGCACACGCTTTTTCCCAGCCTTTAATACTGTGTGTATGAGTGCTGCATTTTAACATTAGGGTGTGACGCTATGAGTCATCACTCAGAAATGTGACAAAATTAGATTTCCTTTTTTTTTCTCCGACTAAAAGCAGCAGATCCATATGAATCTGGAATGATTGATATGTCGAACTTGCTGGTGTTACCTGACCTCCTGAAAGCTCCGCCCCCTTCCTCTTTCTCACATCAGTAACAAACTCGATTTTCCCACGGAGCTGTGAGATGCGCGGATGCAGCGTCCCCGCCTTCTTTATCGGTAAATGCAGAACATTTTGGTTCCATTAATATAAATTAAAATCTATCAGTGTTCCACTAAACCAAGGCCAAGCATTTTTTACAAAAAAAAGAAAAACAGATAAAATCAGTCTACAACAAAGTTAAAAACTAACATGTTATAAATCATTTTATTCTCTCCACATTCATTGGATATGAGCAATTGCACACTCTGATTGGCTACTTTACTACTAGGATATCAGCTCATATACCATGAGTAGAAAAAAAAACAATAAAATGGCGGAGTGTGTTGCTGAACCAACTGAGGATGAAATAAAATCTCTACTCGAAAACAAAACCACAAAAAAAATGTTGTCAAGTATTTAAAAGAAACAGAAATTGCTAAAAGAAGATAGGTTTGTTTTGTTTTCCCCCCAACAGCCCCTGTTCCACACTCCAGCCCAGTTGGTGGCACTAATGCACCTTAAAAAAAACCCTCAGGAAGAAGAAGATGAAAACCCCTAAAAATACAAAAAAAATAGAATAAAAGTATTTGATGGTAACAACATATCTTTTTTTTTTTTAATTTTTCAAGAATTATTATCACATTTTTTTAACAAATTGCTCCTGGCATTTCGCCAGTTTGTTTACATTCTAAGCAGAAATTATTTTGTCTGACATTTTGTATAACATTTTTAATTCATCAAATTTGCAAAAATTAAAAATAGAAATGCTCTGTTTCTCAAAATCCAGTGAATGTGGATAGAATAAAACAGTTATTCCACTCAATCTCGTCATACATGGATTATAGACAACTCGGTGCTACGCGCCTCGTCGGCCATCAGCTCATGTACGACTCGATTTCAGGGAATAACTATGAAATAATAGTAATGATGATTAGAGCAGCGATTTTGCTGTCTGTTCTTCTTCTTATTATTATTGTTATTCATACACTGCAAAGCTACTATAATGAACTATTTTACAATGATCTTTTGCATATCATGAACTAAGTTTGTATCCCCACCTTTAGTGACAATGAGTTAGTCTTCAAAAAAAAAAAATATCATCACTGAGCCGTGCACTCCACTTCCCCCCAGCAACAGTCAATCAGTCGTCAAGTTCGCTGTCAAGTTAACACATTAACGCCATGAAAGAAAGGCTTAACGAGCCTCACTTAGGTGTCGATCACTAACAATTATCACAAATGCTGATCAATGACTTAAAAAAAATCCCTTAAGTGACTTTATTTTATGATCTAAAAGCAGTTTTCCTTGAGTCTTTACTCTGTAAGCACTGTTGTCATGACAACTTGTAAATGTACTGTATGATAGTCTCCACTGAAGACTAACCTCACATCCTGGAGCATCTGAAGCGTGGTGAGAAAGCGACAAATTTGTCTAAGGAATATGGTATCCTGAAAAAAAAAAATCAACTTTTAAAGAAAAAGAGATCAGAGACTTTGTCCGTAACATGAGCTGAAAAGAAAGAATATATGACACACAACAGCAAGTGTGACTTATTTCCTTGACTTCGTAAACATGTAAGCGAATTAAGTGTAAATATGAATGAAACACAGTTGGTCTTGCTTTACATGAGAGCAAGTGTTTGGTGTCAGAAGTGGGTCCATTTCAGTATTACGAACTTTTCGGTGTAATGAATGATTTGGACATTAGGTTAACTGGTGACTAAATTGACCGTAGGTGTGAATGTGAGTGTGAATGGTTGTCTTAGGCTACATCCACACGACAACGGCAACGAGATGTTATTTAAAAATATATCGCGTCCAAATGGGCAACGATCAGTAAAATATCAGGTCCATATGGCAACGCAACGCTTGCTGAAAACGATGCAATACACATGCCACACCTCTAGGGGCGCTGTAAGACGGTCCCTTCGGAGACACCAGAACAATAGAAGAAGTAAGGACGCATGCGCATAAACTATTATGCGCGAGACTTCATATTAGCCACAAAGTCAGGAAAATCTGTTCGTAAAATTACATTATAATGACCAAATACAATGAAAAGTATTTTTCCAATCTCACCTGTGAAAGGTAATCCCATGTGATCTCGTTTGGATGGCAAACCTGTTGGTACAGTTAAACGCAGCTAATCTTTATTCTCCGCTTTGATCTATCCAATATGGCGGCGAGGATGACGTATGATTCTACGCGGAAGGCGGCGTCTTTAATGGTCCGGAATAAATTGAATGCTACACGTTGATGGATTAATTTGTTGTTTCTCACCTGTGAAAGGTAATCCCATGTGATCTCGTTTGGACGGTAAACCTGTTGGTACAGTTAAACGCAGCACATGAATCTTTATTCTCCGCTTTGACCTATCCAATATGGCGGCGAGGATGACGTATGATTCTACGTGGAAGGCGGCGTCTTTAATGGTCTGGAATAAATTGAATGCTACACGTTGATGGATTAATTTGCTCTTCTACGCCCTTTTTGAGGAATGTATTGTAGGACTAAAACCAACATCTGAAGAAGTGAGATCGCTCCTTTTTTTCCCTATTTTTGCTGGCGGGATTGACTCTGTCCTAAGGGCTATTCTCTCTCTCTCTCTCTCTCTCTTTCTCTCACTTTGCACCATTACACAATAAATATTCACAGTGAAAATATTTTGTAAGCGCGTTTCATGAACCAAGTTATAGGATTTGTTGACAACTCGCATCGAGTTCGTTACACTTCTACCCGGCGTGAAGCACTGACAGTCATGTGGTTGTGACGTCATCGTAAACAAATCCGTTCTACTCATCCAGACGACTTCACAACGGCAACGTTGCCAGATCTTTCCACTCTGGAACCCGTTCTCAAAAAGACTGCGTTTTGGGCACCCAAAACGCCGGTGCCGTGTGGACGCCAGGCCGAAATGATAAGCAATTGTATCGGAGTCACCTGAATCCGTTGCCGTGTGGACAGGGCCTGTGTCTATGTGGCAGCCCTGTGATGACCTGGCGGCTTGTCCAGGGTGAACCCCGCCTTTCGCCTGTAGTCAGCTGGGATAGGATCCAGCTCGCCTGCGACCCTGTAGAACAGGATAAAGCGGCTACAGATAATGAGATGAGATGAGATGAGATGAGATGAGAAATGTACATTTCTAGCCCTCTGTTAGTATGACTGAACTGTAAAACTGTTTAGCACATTAGTTGTTCAGTAAAAATAAATTCATAAATAAATAAAACTCCAATTAAATAAGTCACTAATGATGAGTTAAATAGATCCACAGTATGTTAGCATGACACTGATCAGCAATACAGGCTTTAGATCGCTAGCTCATTAGCTCGCTAAAGTCTCTGCAAACATGGCCGTATTTTGTGTCAACAGTATTTTGTTTTGCATTAAATAATCTCGTATGCTGTCTGCACATCCACGCCAGTCAGCAGAGCAGACCCAAAGCCAGCTATTTTAAAAGGATCAAACGCAAAGAAAGGCAAACATTTTGAAAGGCAGCGAGCGAGCGAGTGAGCGAGAGGAAAGAGACGAGCAGCGGATATGAAGCATGTCATGTCAGGAGTCTGTTCCCTCAGGTGTCTATTAATAATTGCCTCAGATAATAAGGTTTCAATCATTTATGTTCCATTTAGGTGTTCTAATTAGCATTCGAGGCAGAGAGCGAGGTGGAAGGAGGATGGAGAGCAGGTGAAAGACAAGAAGATGAGGAGAGCGTGATGGAGGGGGAAAGAGAGATGAGGAGAGAGAAAGATGAGAGGTACAGATAGGAAGGGAAAGGTGAGCTGAAAATGAACAGAGAGGCAGAGAGATAAGAAACACGAGGAGAGAGAGAGAGACAGTAAACAGATGAGACAGATGAAGAGAGATAATGGAAAAGAGACGGGGTGAAGGAAAGATCAGCAAGACGTTGACGGAAAAAGATGAGAAAAGGGAGTGATGACAAAAGCAGAGAAACAGAGACAGCGATAAAGAGGAGAGAGGGATTAGTGGAAAATGAGAGCTGGAGGAGAGCAAGAGAGATACTGTAGATAGAGACAAAGATGTGATGAGTGAGAAAGAAAGAAAAAGAAAGAAAGAAAGAAAGAAAGAAAGAAAGAAAGAAAGAAAGAAAGAAAGAAATCAACAGAACAAGTTAAAGAAAGATAGAACAGGAAGGGAGTCAGAAAGGATGAGATAAATAAAACAGGTTTGGAGAGAGAAAGAAAGAAATGGAGAAAAGAGTGAGATGAGCAGAGATAAAGTAATAAAGACGTCAGAAATAGTGAAACCTGAGTTAGAGAAGAGATGAGAGAGAGAGAGAGAGAGTGAGAGAGAGAATAATACAGTGAAAGAGAGAATGATTGAATAATTTAACACACGTTCTGATCCCTCCATCTCACATCTCTCTCAACACACCTGTTTCATACACACTAATTAACCTCTGGAACACACACACACACACACACAAAATCACGCACTTAGTGTAATGTGCTTTTGAGGCGCAGCTCTGTACACAGTTTCCACTCAGTGACGTCCCGTTAATGCAGGTCAGTTAGTCTGATCTTCCTGATTGAGGAGGATGGAGAGAAGCCGAATTATCCACAGCATCATGTAGAAATATGGCAGATTTACTACACAGACTGGCAGATTTACAGAACAGGACTGTAAAACCATACTGTAACTCCACCACGGGCGATTGCTCTAAGACAACGAGGGAGGCTCAGCCTCCTCTAAAAATGACGAACATCGTGTAGGATGAATTGCGCTAGGCTTATGTTATAGCCGACCTTATAACATTGCTATTTCAGATCCAGAATCATAGAAATACAGTATATGTGCTCAACCCAACTACAGTGCAAAATCATTCCGTTATAACTTTCCCTAGTTCGCCTAATGTGTGCGTGAGTTTTTCCCCCTCGTGACAGCGTGATGCAGCCCAGCCTCAGTGCACTTCAATGGCATTTGGGAGCTATGCACTTTTCAATCTCAAAATGCAAGACGATTATTGGACAAATACTGCGAAAATGCCCGCCCACTGGACTCCCAGCCTCACATGGGAGGGACATGGCAGTTTCCGCGAGGAGACTGGTGATTGGTGAAAGCTGCCGGATATTTTCTTTGATTGACAGCTCGTTTCAACTACAGACAGGCAGCGGTGAATTTCAGTTCAGTCCCATGCGGATTCACAAGTGCTGTGGTGTATTGTAAGAGATCAGCTTACATTTCGATTTCATTCATTACATACGGTTTCTACCAGCTTTTTTAGTTTGTATATATTTTCATTGTAAATAAAGTGTAAATATAGTGTTGTCAAGTTTGCTATCTTAGTTCCAGAAATTTCGTTTATTTGAGTGACTGAACTTGAACTTGAGGGGGCTAGTCAGCTAGCAAGATAGCTGCGCATGGATGCCAAGCGTTGCTGATTTAATTTTGGCGAAGCCATTTGCCAGTCTTCCTTTCGAGGAAAAAATTTAAATTAAAGAGCAGGGTAGACCAACGCCTCAAATTGACTTGGTGAAAAAGGTGGGGAATAATACTCGTTCCTTTCAGCTCTCCTGGTACGAGAAAGTGAATTGGCTAACAGCAAGTGACCCACATCAACAACAGTAAATACGCTACTTTAGTAATATGTCATGGATGGACCAAAAATATAGAATCTATTTAAAATGTTTATGCTGAGTATATTATATTGGAATATATATTTTTCTGGATATGAATTAAACACAGCTACAATTTGGAAAACATTTTTAAACAAAAACACAGCCGAGAACATTTCACACTACAGACCTGGATTAAAAGTGAAGGGTTATCAAAATTGTCAATAAAACATTTCTCAGTCAAAATAAGTAAAATATAGGGAAAGTGTCATTGAATGAAATGTGTGGCCCCCAGCTCTATGTTTGGCTCCCCAAGGTCAGTGCTTGTGCCTATTCCAGAACACTCTGCTGTTACTGCTGAGGTTCCTGACAAAGAGCTGCTTTCAATAATGATCAATTTTTAAACATGCCACAATTTTAAAATATAAAATGTTAAAATATACCCCTGCCCCCCAACACCACCATCATGTATATTGGACAGTAGGCTAATGGGCCAAAAGAACCTGTTATTTCACAGTTTGTGACGCTGCCAACAATCAGCCAGATCAGAGGCAAGAGTATGGGCAAAATTGATGTTTTTTCTTTTAAAATCTGGAAATATCGTAACCGACCAGCCTCCCCTGTTTGAAAGACTACCAGCCGCCACTGAACTCCACAGTGCAAATCTACAGATTAATAGAACAGATTTAGAGTGCAGTATTGTCCTATGAATCTGTCCATTTGTCCTGTAAATCTATTCTGTAAATTTGACTTGGATATATGTAATGTATTATAAATTCTATAATGTAAATCTGTTGTGCAAATCTGTAGATTTGAACTGTAAAGATGTAAATTTGTCCTGTAAATGTGTACTGTAAATCTGTAGATTTGTACTGTAAAGATGTAAAGCTGCATTGTAAATTCGTGATGTAAAGTTGTACTGTAATTTTTTTATTGTACATCTGTTGATTTGAACAGTAAAGATGTAAATCTGTAGTGTAAATGTGAACTGTAAATATGTAGATTTGTATGGTAAAGCTATAAAGTTGTATTGTAAATGTGTACTGTAAAGATGTAAATGTGTACTATAAAGATATAAAGCTGTGCTATAAATTTGTACTATAAATCTGGAGATTTTTATGGTAAAGTTATAATGTTAAATCGTGAATTTGTACTGTAAGGATGTAAAGCTGTACTGTAGATTTGTACTGTAAAGATGTAAAAATGCCCTTTAGATTTGTACTTTAAATCTGTGGATCTGAACTGTACAGCTCGAAAGCTGTACTGTAAATTTGGACTGTAAACCTGTTCTGCAAATCTATAGATTTGTACTGTAAAACTTCACTGTAAATCTGTACTCTAAGCCTGAATTGTATTTTTTTTATTATAGTCATGAATTATAAATATGTAAATCGGTACTGTTTTGATCTGTTAAACAACATACACAGAAAATTTGCACACTTGAACTATACTCCTGTAAAACACATCCTGAGAGAGAGTTTATCTTACTGACTTGTAAAATTTAAATACTTAAAAGTCACTTGTTCCTTTTTAACTAAACTTCTGTCACCTCCTTAATCTTGCATTTTTAATTGAAATTTAAACAATTTTGGCCATCTAAAATATTATTGTTTAATATTCTTAGTTTTAAAATTTATAGCTAACAGATTTCACTGACACTAATGATCCGGCCCTGTTCTGTTTAATGGGGATGTTAGTTTGACTCTGAGCTTTTGTGCTCTTTGATAAATCCACCCATGGGGTGTTTTGACACTCGTGTTTATGATCCTCTGCTGCTAATAGCTGTTAGCATAAATGATAAATGATTAGTGTGTAACTTAATTATTAAAGCAACTGCTAATGATCTGATGAGTGTTTTGCATTCTACAGTTCTGCTGTGGAAATATTTATAGAGTCAGACATTGTTTACTGCCTCCTGTCAGTCACGTCCATGTCTACTCATCCCTCCACCTCCACCTCAGCATACTGGGTGGATGGATGGACAGACAGATGGACAGATGGATGGATGGATGGATGGATGGATGGATGGATGGATGGATGGATGAGTTGATTGATAGGATATATGGTTAGATAGATCAATGGAAGTGTAGATTGGAAATGAAGGAGATACATGGATCAATGGATGGATGAGATGGGTGCACTAATTAATGGACAGATGACCAGAGTGTTTGATGGATGGATGTGCAGATAAGGTAGATGGCTCAGTAGATGGAACAAAGGATAGATAGATAGATAGATAGATAGATAGATAGATAGATAGATAGATAGATAGATAGATAGATAGATTTATGAATGAGCTAGAAGACACAAAAGACAGAGTGATGGTTGAATAGATAGATGGAAGTAATGATGAAATTAATAGTGCAAAGGATGGAGATATTTAAAAGGAAGAATAAGGTTGGATAGATGGCTCGAGAGTGACGTGGGATGGGATGAGGATGAGATTGGGATAGATAACAAGTCAGGAGGAGAAGGACAGATGGGAGCCTGAAAGAATGATAACAAGATAGAAGCCAACAAAGCACGAGACAGGTGAAATAGAGAAGCAGAGATGAGACGGAGAAAGAAACAGACAGAGAAAGATGGATAGAAGGAGATGGAGAAGGTTTTACAGGAGCATCATAGATTGACTTTGGAGTATTGAAGTGTTCTGTGTGCAGATCGAAGCTCCAGTATATCCACCTCTATAAATCAGTGTTGGATGTCCTCCCTCCTGTGAGAACGAGGACACCTCGTCTATTATTTATGGCCTCTTAGCAAGCACATGAGACACACTGTCACCAAAAATCCATTTACATCCTGATGTATGTGGAGAAACAGCTTGTGATGACAGCAATTTCAGGAGGGAAATTACCCCACACAGCCAAAAGAGGACACTGCCAGATTGAGCCGGCGTGCCACGTCCTGATTGACAGCTTGCCTGAACACACAGCCACGTCGGAAATAAAGGAATAATCGTGGAGACGGGGTTTGGAGGTGCTCAAAGACGTCTCGACAAAGCTTTATTTCAGGATTGTGAGATCGAGAGCGAGGCATTCCATAAAGGCACATTTAGATAGAAGTGGACTATATAACTCCTCCTGAGTTACTTATTGTACTTGTTTCATTGTCATTTCCTCCACTATTTGCAGAAATGGTATAATTTCTTGCATGTAAAGTTGTGTCAAGTGCGTATGGCAGCAGGAGTTTGAGGCTGGGAGGAACAAGGGCCCTTGACACTCTGTGCTACCAAGGTTAAGTGTTCCAATCGCAGAATTATTCCCTTAAGTAGGACGCAGAACTATTATTTCACCAGCAAAGAGCTTGTAAAAAAGTTTTTTTTCCTTTTCTCCATCCGCAGCTGTTGGCCGCTGTTCAGTATTCAAGAGGGATCGAGGGGCGGCTCCGCGTCAAGAGTCATAAATATGCATGAGCATCTATTCGGCTGCTGATGATGATAATAAGCCATAAACAAAATGCATTTTCTTACCAATGCAAATAGCTACATCCAGATTAATTTCCAAATAGCGCATCTGACCTTCTCCCAGCGCTTCTCTTTGTCCTCCATCCAGAGGGAGTGAGAGATCTCTTTCAGAGCCTCCACATTAGCCGCTCTCCGTATTCATGCTGTGATGGCATCATTACAGCCTGCTCACTTCACCATAATAACTCCTTAAACAACAGGGCTTTTTAGATCTCAATCTCTCTCAGAGATCTTTCTCTTTTTCTAAGTCGTGCCTTATATCTTCGGACTTTCTTATTCACGAGGTGAACGGACTCTGGATAAATGATGCAAAGATAACACAGATAATTTGAAATTATAGAGTCAGGAGTGTTGGAACAATTTCCTTTGCATTTTCATGAGACCTGATAACGAGACAAACAGTGGTGATGATGTTCATATTATTATTCTGATCATTATTACTACACACAGTCTTTCACATTCAAGAGGGAATATATTTTCTAACATAGATCAGAGAGTATATTTTAGATTATATTTTATGTTAAATGCACACCAAGGGGCATGCTTAGAGCTGGCATGAGAATGCATGTCGGATTTAACTCTGAAATTCCTAACAACAGATTCAAGCACTATTCAGAACTTTTGAGATTTAGGTGTGTAGGGGGTGGAGTTTGTCTGCATTACATCACAGGCATTTAGCAGATGCTCTTATCTAGAGCAACAAACAGCATACCCAGACAGCCTGGCGAGCCTTACTCAAGGGCACTGCAGCCATTCCTGCTGGTCCAGGGAATCAAACCAGCAACGTTTTGGTCCCAAAGCTGCTTCTCTAAGCATTAGACCATGGCTTTCCCTAAAACTTGGGCATGTCTTACTTACACTCGATTCTGATCTTGAGCTAAAGTATGTGTTTCTTGTGTGATATCGAGTGAGGAGCAGTGTCAAGTCCAGTGTCACCGTCTGGTGGTTTGATGTAACTTCAACAAATACACGCCAGAACATTACTCCTCAGTGGCACAACAGAAATACGCCACACTAACATCTGGAGCTTATGAGTTCAAATCCCAATGATGCCATAACAGAGCAAAATTGTGATAGACGAGAGCCATGTGGTGGGAGGAAATCAGCCATGACTAAATTTGGGGAAATAATCAGGGGAATAAACCAATACAAAAATAAAAAACACAATGGAATGTCATTCAAGGACTAAATTAAACACAAATGTGACTTGATTAATTAATATCATCATCACTTTAAAGCCACTTATCAAGGAGTGATTTTTTTAATGATACATTTACAAATTAACTGAAAGTTTCTCTGGACACTTAACAGATTTTAACATTATTTTTATTAATTCTCCAAATCAGAATAGTGAATTAAAAGTGGAATCACATTGAGTATCTGTTGACTCCATTAAATTGTGTAAAATTCAAAGTCTCTCTCATCCCAGTACGAACCAGGCCCTTAGGCGGATCGGGCGGTCCTGATCTCGGTTTCAACAGCCCTCAGCCTCTCGTGCCTATTACATAGCTAGCATTACAGTGGGGTGGGTCCTCTGGTAACCGCGAGAGTTTGACTCACTACTCGTATTGTGGCACCTTGACAGATGGTCTTTGGTGTGACCCGACCATGAGGAGAACTTGTGATCTATTAACTTGTGTATATACACACTCCCCGGCCACTTTAATAGGAACTTGTTGTTGGTTCTAAGATCCCTGTTCTTGGCTGCAGGAGTGGAACCCAATGTGTTCTTCTGTTTTCTGTTGCATGCTGAGATGCTTTTCTGCTCACCACGGTTGTAAAGAGTGATTATATGAGTTACTATATCCTTCCTGGCAAAAAAACAAAACAAAACAAAACCTCAAACTACCTCGAATCTGTCCATTCCCCTCTGACCCTCTCTTATCAACAAGGCGTTTGTTTCCACCCACAGAACTGTCGCTGATTCACTCACTCAGTGTTTTTTGTTTTCTGCACCATTCTGTGTAAACTCTAGAGACTGTTGTGTGTGAAAACCGCAGGAGATCAGCAGCTTCTGAAATACTCAAACCAGTCCATCTGGATCAAACCAACACCCAGACCACAGTGACAGAAAGTCGCACAAAAATGGAGATCATGATTTTTCCCGTTCTGATGTTTGAACATTGTGAACATTAACTGAAGCTCTTGATTTGTATCTGTGGGATTTTCTGAGTCGTGCTGCTGTCGAGGGATCGGCTGATTACAGACCTGTAGAAAACAGCTGCAGGTGGATGTGGGGTGTTCCTAATAAAGTGGCCAGTGAGTGTGTGCTGGATCAAGTGCTATTCTATGAGCTGCTGAATAATGAGAGTGGAAGTCATTTTGTTAAATTAAACCAGTGATTAATTAATGTGAGAATGACAACTCTGACTGTCTATGCAGTGATGTATTAGTGATATTATTATTATATTGGGGCTAAACGGTGGTGTAGTGGTTAGCGCTGTCGCCTCACAGCAAGAAGGTTCTGGGTTTGAGCCCCATGGCCGGCGAGGGCCTTTCTGTGTGGAGTTTGCATGTTCTCCCCGTGTCCGCGTGGGTTTCCTCCGGGTGCTCCGGTTTCCCCCACAGTCCAAAGACATGCAGGTTAGGTTAACGTGGGGTGGCCTTGGGCTGAGGTGCCCTTGAGCGAGGTACCGAACCCCTGACTGCTCCCCGGGCGCTCTGGTGTGGCTGCCCACTGCTCTGGGTGTGTGTGTGTGTGTGTGTGTGTGTGTGTTCACTGCTTCAGATGGGTTAAATGCAGAGGATGAATCTCACTGTCCTTGAAGTGTGCATGTGACAAATAAAGGTTTCTTCTTCGATATACGATGCTCCTATTAGATTTATTTCAATACTTGCCATCTTCTCACTTCTGATTGAAAAATGCTTCTACTCGAGTGCTGTGTGTCTCCTGTCTCAGAGCTGTGAACTTCACACAGGTGTTGTTAATAATCTGAATGTGGAGCTCAGAAAATCCACTGAAGCAGCTGCGGAGCCGACTCTGAATCCCAGGGACTTTCTTCACGTACAACTAAATAAACTTTGACTGTGAATAAAGTGTTTTCTTCCTTTATTAATTGGATCAACATATAAAATAATTCACTGTCAGATCTCCAGGGCAGCACCACAACGGCTCACTTTAAAACTCTAAACTCTTTTAAACTTTTGATCCGAGGCACCGCTGAAACATTTTTATACCCAAACAAACATTTATTTCGGAAAGGCCCTGAAACAACGTCCGCTTTGATCATGCCACACACTTCATGCCAAATTTCTTCAAAGATCCAATAAAGACCTGCAGCGTCTCTCCTGAACAAATCGTCAGAATGTAAATTCTCTCAGATGTGCTGCTTTTGTGCTCTGGTGGAGTTTGACATTGTTTTTACCTTTTTTGAGGATTTGGGAACTGAAGTATTGCAGCATTTCCAAAGGGAAATATCGTTCCGACTCTTCCGTCTCTGTTGCTGCTCCCTTGAGCCAAAACCTCCTGCTTCTGCACTGAAATAAAAATGAGGGCTTTAAAAAAGTAGAAGAACACTCACAGACCTTTTAATCCAAACTGAAAATAAACACATCGACATCCTACAACACGGTGGGAAAGCTCCGGAAGTTTCCGCCGATTTAGAAACACTCATTTTCCTGAATGATCTTCCTTAATGGTTTTAATAGCTGTGTGTTTAATTAACGTCTTTTTCCAGCTGCACACAATCACAACATGAACGTGATCTCAAAATACTGAAGCGCTGATTACAGATAATCACAAAGCAACACACACACACGGCAGTGAGGAGTGAAGTGGAGTGAACATGTGATTACAGACGGAGTCTCACCCTCTGATGAAGTCACAATCAGGACCTGAGCTTCAGCGTTCACCACAATTACACAGACGTTCAGTAAAAACATCAGAACGAGCTCCACCCATCCAGACAACCTTCACGAGTCACAACGTCACTGTATTTGATTCTTCTAGTGACTTTCTTTTTAGTGTAAGAATTTAGTGAAATTGTTTATTTATTTATTTAATTATTTATTGTGTAAGAATTTAGTGAACATTCTTTCCTTCTTTTTTTCATTTTTCTTTCTCTCTTCTTTCTTGTTTAAGAATTTAGTGCAAATTTTATCTTTCTTTCTTTCTCTGTTTGGTTGGTTCACATGAAAACCCTTTGACTACATGCTTACCATTCTTTTCATCGAGCTTTCGTTGAATTGTTCATCTTTCTTTTCTCAATCTGTCTTTCTTTCCTGTAAAAAAAAGAATGGAATATTATTATTTTTCGAGAATGTAAAGAACTTTATAATCTGCATGTAGCTATAATACTCTATGGGGTGTTAAAACGTCTGTGGGAGGAATGTGAAACAGATCGTGGTGTGTAACTGTGCCGTGAAACAGATCGTGGTGTGTAACTGTGCCGTGAAACAGATCGTGGTGTGTAACTGTGCCATGAAACAGATCGTGGTGTGTAACTGTGCCATGAAACAGATCGTGGTGTGTAACTGTGCCGTGAAACAGATCGTGGTGTGTAACTGTGCCGTGAAACAGATCGTGGTGTGTAACTGAGCCGTGAAACAGATCGTGGTGTGTAACTGTGCCGTGAAACAGATCGTGGTGTGTAACTGTGCCGTGAAACAGATCATGGTGTGTAACTGTGCCGTGAAACAGATCGTGGTGTGTAACTGTGCCGTGAAACAGATCGTGGTGTTGTAGGTATCATGCCGCCCATCTTGTGTCAGAACTACAAGTCCCAGTCCTCTTCTGCGTGACCTACGTCACGCGTGGGCGGGATCATCTACGTCAGTCCGCCATGCGCGCATAAGTCCGGGCGGAAGCGCTGCCATTTTGTCTCTCGCGTCTGGTTTCCGAGGAGTCTGGACGCATAAAGAGATGCTCTCCAACCCGAAAACACTTCTTTCTTGCAAGATTCACCATCCAGCGCGTTCTGTGCCTAACCACTGGCCAAGGTAAAAGTCCAGAATAGCGCGATCCTTAAACTCAACCTGAGTTACAACCGGTGTCTTCGTATAAGAAGTGACGTCACGACTGCAGCCCAGGCAGTTAAAAGTTAAGAAGCGATTGAATCCTTTTTAACTCAAAAGCGCTGTGCATCTTATTCTGATCAGAGACGTTTCCTCACGAATGCTGAGGTTCGGACCAAGAATCCTCTGCTTTCCACGGGAACCACCCAAGTGCTCCGCTGGACCCGAAAGTTTTCTACGCCTCCATCACGAGCGGCTCACGTGCTCCCACGGCGAGGCCCGAAACTACACTGGCGAATAGTTCTTCATATCTTGCTAAAGGCAGGATTAAGTAAGATTTTGGCATTTGGGCATAATTAAGATAGTCTTAGGAATTTGCTTTTATTGAAATAGTGTGAATTTAAACCCAGGTTTATCTGTTACACTGTTAGACACGCAGCGTGTTGATTTATTTTGGTTCTATGTTCTCTCAATTGTTTAATGTGCATGCTCCTTTCTGACGAACACTAATTTCCTTATCATACATTTTGACCTTATCAAGGTTTCAGTGAGTTTGGTAATGTTATGAGTGTGGAATCTTTTTGTTACTGAGAAAACACATGCTCAACAGGCCTGACCAAGCCTGATACACTTTAGACAGCTTCCCTTTTGTCTTTAGCAACACATGCTCAGTAGGCCTCACCAGGCCTAACAAACACACACTTTAGCTAGGCCATAGGGCCTTTCACAAACACACTAGCAACACAAGGCTAATCTAGGCCTCCACCACGTGTAGTTAGCTACACGAGGCTAAACACATGGTCAAGTCCTCCCCCCCCACACACACACACAAGCACACATTAGCCACAGAGCTAATCCTTTGTTCTATTTAGATAACATTCCTTTGTTTTAGCTAGCAACAAGCTAGGCCATACACACACCACACATAAACACACACATGTAAACACACCTCATATTTGTATATATTGATTATCCATTTTTGTCTTTGTTATAATAAATCCATTTATTATCAAAGCTGTGTGTATTCATCTTGTTGGTGAACAATATCTGAAGTCCCCAATCTCCTCAAATAATTCAAAAAGGTGCATATGAGTTATGTAATATGGTAAGTGATTGTAATAATTTGGAAATATACCATAATTTAGCTGTTTGGTAATTTATTATTAAGCACCAGGATTAATGGTATGATTCACTAAATGATTCACTGAATGAGACTGATTCTATGGTATGATTCAATTCAAATGAGTCCAAGTAAATGATTCAATGGGATTTATTCATGTTAATTATTAACCTTCAAATGTAATGAGACTGATTTAATGAGATTGATCACTTAATTTCAATAATTAACTGATTGCACCCACAGTGTGTAACTATGCCGTGAAACAGATCGTGGTGTGTAACTGTGCCGTGAAACAGATCGTGGTGTGTAACTATGCCGTGAAACAGATCGTGGTGTGTAACTGTGCTGTGAAACAGATCGTGGTGTGTAACTGTGCCGTGAAACAGATCGTGGTGTGTAACTGTGCCGTGAAACAGATCG
Source organism: Neoarius graeffei (assembly GCF_027579695.1). Classification (NCBI taxonomy): domain Eukaryota; kingdom Metazoa; phylum Chordata; class Actinopteri; order Siluriformes; family Ariidae; genus Neoarius; species Neoarius graeffei. Next base: position 54,353,393 of record NC_083595.1, on the reverse strand, counting down.
TTGTGTGAAACTGTGCCGTGAAACAGATCGTGGTGTGTAACTGTGCCGTGAAACAGATCGTGGTGTGTAACTGTGCCGTGAAACAGATCGTGGTGTGTAACTATGCCGTGAAACAGATCGTGGTGTGTAACTGTGCTGTGAATTAGATCGTGGTGTGTAACTGTGCTGTGGAACAGATCGTGGTGTGTAACTGTGCCGTGAAACAGATCGTGGTGTGTAACTGTGCCGTGAAACAGATCATGGTGTGTAACTGTGTTGTGAAACAGATCGTGGCGTGTAACTGTGCCGTGAAACAGGTCGCGGTGTGTAACTGTGCTGTGAAACACATCGTGGTGTGTAACTGTGCCGTGGAACAGATCGTGGTGTGTAACTGTGCCGTGAAACAGATCGTGGTGTGTAACTGTGCTGTGAAACAGATTGTGGTGTGTAACTGTGCCGTGAAACAGATCGTGGTGTGTAACTGTGCTGTGAAACAGATCGTGGTGTGTAACTGTGCTGTGAAACAGTTCGTGGTGTGTAACTGTGCTGTGAAACAGATGGTGGTGTGTAACTGTGCCGTGCAACAGATCGTGGTGTGTAACTGTGCCGTGAAACAGATCGTTGTGTGTAACTGTGGTGTGAAACAGATCGTGGTGTGTAACTGTGCTTTGAAACAGATCGTTGTGTGTAACTGTGCCATGAAACAGGTCATGGTGTGTAACTGTGCCGTGAAACAGATAGTGGTGTGTAACTGTGCCGTGAAACAGATCGTGGTGTGTAACTGTGCCGTGAAACAGATCTTGGTGTGTAACTGTGCCGTGAAACAGATCTTGGTGTGTAACTGTGCCATGAAACAGATCGTGGTGTGTAACTGTGCTGTGAAACAGATCGTGGTGTGTAATTGTGCCGTGAAACAGATCGTGGTGTGTAACTGTGCCGTGAAACAGATCGTGGTGTGTAATTGTGCCGTGAAACAGAACGTGGTGTGTAACTGTGCTGTGAAACAGATGGTGGTGTGTAACTGTGCCGTGAAACAGATGGTGGTGTGTAACTGTGCTGTGAAACAGATGGTGGTGTGTATCTGTGCCGTGAATTAGATCGTGGTGTGAAACTGTGCCGTGAAACAGATCGTGGTGTGTAACTGTGCCGTGAAAAAGATCGTGGTGTGTAATTGTGCCGTGAAACAGATCGTGGTGTGTAACTGTGCCGTGAAACAAGTCGTGGTGTGTAACTGTGCCGTGAAACAGATAGTGGTGTGTAACTATGCCATGAAACAGATCGTGGTGTGTAACTGTGCTTTGAAACAGATCGTTGTGTGTAACTGTGGTGTGAAACAGATCGTGGTGTGTAACTGTGCTTTGAAACAGATCATTGTGTGTAACTGTGCCGTGAAACAGGTCGTGGTGTGTAACTGTGCCGTGAAAGAGATAGTGGTGTGTAACTGTGTCGTGAAACAGATCGTGGTGTGTAACTGTGCCGTGAAACAGATCGTGGTGTGTAACTGTGCCGCGAAACAGATCTTGGTGTGTAACTGTGCCGTGAAACAGATCTTGGTGTGTAACTGTGCCGTGAAACAGATAGTGGTGTGTAACTGTGTCGTGAAACAGATCGTGGTGTGTAACTGTGCTTTGAAACAGATCGTTGTGTGTAACTGTGCCGTGAAACAGGTCGTGGTGTGTAACTGTGCCGTGAAACAGATAGTGGTGGGTAACTGTGTCGTGAAACAGATCGTGGTGTGTAACTGTGCCGTGAAACAGATCGTGGTGTGTAACTGTGCCGTGAAACAGATAGTGGTGTGTAACTGTGTCGTGAAACAGATCGTGGTGTGTAACTGTGCCGTGAAACAGATCGTGGTGTGTAACTGTGCTTTGAAACAGATCGTTGTGTGTAACTGTGCCGTGAAACAGGTCGTGGTGTGTAACTGTGCCGTGAAACAGATAGTGGTGTGTAACTGTGTCGTGAAACAGATCGTGGTGTGTAACTGTGCCGTGAAACAGATCGTGGTGTGTAACTGTGCTTTGAAACAGATCGTTGTGTGTAACTGTGCCGTGAAACAGATCGTGGTGTGTAACTGTGCCATGAAACAGATCGTGGTGTGTAACTGTGCGGTGAAACAGATCGTGGTGTGTAACTGTGCCGTGAAACAGATCTTGGTGTGTAACTGTGCTGTGAAACAGATCTTCGTGTGTAACTGTGCCGTGAAACAGATTGTGGTGTGTAACTGTGCCGTGAAACAGATCGTGGTGTGTAAATGTGCTGTGAAACAGATCGTGGTGTGTAACTGTGCTTCGAAACAGATCGTTGTGTGTAACTGTGCCGTGAAACAGATCGTTGTGTGTAACTGTGCCATGAAACAGATCGTGGTGTGTAACTGTGCCGTGAAACAGATCTTGGTGTGTAACTGTGCCGTGAAACAGATCTTGGTGTGTAACTGTGCCGTGAAACAGATCGTGGTGTATAACTGTGCCGTGAAACAGATGGTGGTGTGTAACTGTGCCGTGAAACAGATGGTGGTGTGTAACTGTGCTGTGAAACAGATGGTGGTGTGTAACTGTGCCGTGAATTAGATCGTGGTGTGAAACTGTGCCGTGAAACAGATCGTGGTGTGTAACTGTGCCGTGAAAAAGATCGTGGTGTGTAATTGTGCCGTGAAACAGATCGTGGTGTGTAACTGTGCCGTGAAACAAGTCGTGGTGTGTAACTGTGCCGTGAAACAGATAGTGGTGTGTAACTATGCCATGAAACAGATCGTGGTGTGTAACTGTGCTTTGAAACAGATCGTGCTGTGTAACTGTGGTGTGAAACAGATCGTGGTGTGTAACTGTGCTTTGAAACAGATCATTGTGTGTAACTGTGCCGTGAAACAGGTCGTGGTGTGTAACTGTGCCGTGAAACAGATAGTGGTGTGTAACTGTGTCGTGAAACAGATCGTGGTGTGTAACTGTGCCGTGAAACAGATCGTGGTGTGTAACTGTGCCGCGAAACAGATCTTGGTGTGTAACTGTGCCGTGAAACAGATCTTGGTGTGTAACTGTGCCGTGAAACAGATTGTTGTGTGTAACTGTGCCGCGAAACAGATCGTGGTGTGTAACTGTGCTGTGAAACAGATCGTGGTGTGTAACTGTGCCGTGAAACAGGTCGTGGTGTGTAACTGTGCTTCGAAACAGATCGTTGTGTGTAACTGTGCTGTGAAACAGATCGTTGTGTGTAACTGTGCCGTGAAACAGATCGTGGTGTGTAACTGTGCCGTGAAACAGATCTTGGTGTGTAACTGTGCCGTGAAACAGATCGTGGTGTGTAACTGTGCAGTGAAACAGATCGTGGTGTGTAACTGTGCCGTGAAACAGATCGTGGTGTGTAATTGTGCCGTGAAACAGATCGTGGTGTGTAACTGTGCTGTGAAACAGATCGTGGTGTGTAACTGTGCTTTGAAACAGATCGTTGTGTGTAACTGTGGTGTGAAACAGGTCGTGGTGTGTAACTGTGCCGTGAAACAGATAGTGGTGTGTAACTGTGTCGTGAAACAGATCGTGGTGTGTAACTGTGCTTTGAAACAGATCGTTGTGTGTAACTGTGCCGTGAAACAGGTCGTGGTGTGTAACTGTGCCGTGAAACAGATAGTGGTGTGTAACTGTGTCGTGAAACAGATCGTGGTGTGTAACTGTGCCGTGAAACAGATCGTGGTGTGTAACTGTGCCGTGAAACAGATAGTGGTGTGTAACTGTGTCGTGAAACAGATCGTGGTGTGTAACTGTGCCGTGAAACAGATCGTGGTGTGTAACTGTGCTTTGAAACAGATCGTTGTGTGTAACTGTGCCGTGAAACAGGTCGTGGTGTGTAACTGTGCCGTGAAAAAGATAGTGGTGTGTAACTGTGTCGTGAAACAGATCGTGGTGTGTAACTGTGCCGTGAAACAGATCGTGGTGTGTAACTGTGCTTTGAAACAGATCGTTGTGTGTAACTGTGCCGTGAAACAGATCGTGGTGTGTAACTGTGCCATGAAACAGATCGTGGTGTGCAACTGTGCCGTGAAACAGATCGTGGTGTGTAACTGTGCCGTGAAACAGATCTTGGTGTGTAACTGTGCTGTGAAACAGATCTTCGTGTGTAACTGTGCCGTGAAACAGATCGTGGTGTGTAACTGTGCCGTGAAACAGATCGTGGTGTGTAAATGTGCTGTGAAACAGATCGTGGTGTGTAACTGTGCTTCGAAACAGATCGTTGTGTGTAACTGTGCTGTGAAACAGATCGTTGTGTGTAACTGTGCCGTGAAACAGATCGTGGTGTGTAACTGTGCCGTGAAACAGATCTTGGTGTGTAACTGTGCCGTGAAACAGATCTTGGTGTGTAACTGTGCCCTGAAACAGATCGTGGTGTATAACTGTGCCGTGAAACAGATCGTGGTGTGTAACTGTGCCGTGAAACAGATCGTGGTGTGTAACTGTGCCGTGAAACAGATCGTGGTGTGTAACTGTGCCGTGAAACAGATCGTGGTGTGTAACTGTGCTTCGAAACAGATCGTTGTGTGTAACTGTGCTGTGAAACAGATCGTTGTGTGTAACTGTGCCGTGAAACAGATGGTGGTGTGTAACTGTGCTGTGAAACAGATGGTGGTGTGTATCTGTGCCGTGAATTAGATCGTGGTGTGAAACTGTGCCGTGAAACAGATCGTGGTGTGTAACTGTGCCGTGAAAAAGATCGTGGTGTGTAATTGTGCCGTGAAACAGATCGTGGTGTGTAACTGTGCCGTGAAACAAGTCGTGGTGTGTAACTGTGCCGTGAAACAGATAGTGGTGTGTAACTATGCCATGAAACAGATCGTGGTGTGTAACTGTGCTTTGAAACAGATCGTGGTGTGTAACTGTGGTGTGAAACAGATCGTGGTGTGTAACTGTGCTTTGAAACAGATCATTGTGTGTAACTGTGCCGTGAAACAGGTCGTGGTGTGTAACTGTGCCGTGAAACAGATAGTGGTGTGTAACTGTGTCGTGAAACAGATCGTGGTGTGTAACTGTGCCGTGAAACAGATCGTGGTGTGTAACTGTGCCGCGAAACAGATCTTGGTGTGTAACTGTGCCGTGAAACAGATCATTGTGTGTAACTGTGCCGTGAAACAGGTCGTGGTGTGTAACTGTGCCGTGAAACAGATAGTGGTGTGTAACTGTGTCGTGAAACAGATCGTGGTGTGTAACTGTGCCGTGAAACAGATCGTGGTGTGTAACTGTGCCGCGAAACAGATCGTGGTGTGTAACTGTGCCGTGAAACAGATCGTGGTGTGTAACTGTGCAGTGAAACAGATCGTGGTGTGTAACTGTGCCGTGAAACAGATCGTGGTGTGTAATTGTGCCGTGAAACAGATTGTGGTGTGTAACTGTGCTGTGAAACAGATCGTGGTGTGTAACTGTGCTTTGAAACAGATCGTTGTGTGTAACTGTGGTGTGAAACAGGTCGTGGTGTGTAACTGTGCCGTGAAACAGATAGTGGTGTGTAACTGTGTCGTGAAACAGATCGTGGTGTGTAACTGTGCCGTGAAACAGATAGTGGTGTGTAACTGTGTCGTGAAACAGATCGTGGTGTGTAACTGTGCCGTGAAACAGATCGTGGTGTGTAACTGTGCCGTGAAACAGATAGTGGTGTGTAACTGTGTCGTGAAACAGATCGTGGTGTGTAACTGTGCCGTGAAACAGATCGTGGTGTGTAACTGTGCTTTGAAACAGATCGTTGTGTGTAACTGTGCCGTGAAACAGGTCGTGGTGTGTAACTGTGCCGTGAAACAGATAGTGGTGTGTAACTGTGTCGTGAAACAGATCGTGGTGTGTAACTGTGCCGTGAAACAGATCGTGGTGTGTAACTGTGCTTTGAAACAGATCGTTGTGTGTAACTGTGCCGTGAAACAGATCGTGGTGTGTAACTGTGCCATGAAACAGATCGTGGTGTGTAACTGTGCCGTGAAACAGATCATGGTGTGTAACTGTGCCGTGAAACAGATCTTGGTGTGTAACTGTGCTGTGAAACAGATCTTCGTGTGTAACTGTGCCGTGAAACAGATCGTGGTGTGTAACTGTGCCGTGAAACAGATCGTGGTGTGTAAATGTGCTGTGAAACAGATCGTGGTGTGTAACTGTGCTTCGAAACAGATCGTTGTGTGTAACTGTGCCGTGAAACAGATCGTTGTGTGTAACTGTGCCGTGAAACAGATCGTGGTGTGTAACTGTGCCGTGAAACAGATCTTGGTGTGTAACTGTGCCGTGAAACAGATCTTGGTGTGTAACTGTGCCGTGAAACAGATCGTGGTGTGTAACTGTGCCGTGAAACAGATCGTGGTGTGTAACTGTGCCGTGAAACAGATCGTGGTGTGTAACTGTGCCGTGAAACAGATCGTGGTGTGTAACTGTGCCGTGAAACAGATCGTGGTGTGTAACTGTGCCGTGAAACAGATCGTGGTGTGTAACTGTGCCGTGAAACAGATCGTGGTGTGTAACTGTGCCGTGCAACAGATCGTGGTGTGTAACTTTGCCTTGAAACAGATCGTGGTGTGTAATTGTGCCGTGAAACAGATCGTGGTGTGTAACTGTGCCGTGAAACAGATCGTGGTGTGTAACTGTGCCGTGAAAAAGATCGTGGTGTGTAACTGTGCCGGAAAACAGATCGTGGTGTGTAATTGTGCCGTGAAACAGATCGTGGTGTGTACCTGTGCCGTGAAACAGATCGTGGTGTGTAACTGTGCCGTGAAACAGATGGTGGTGTGTAACTGTGCCGTGAAACAGATCTTGGTGTGTAACTGTGCCGTGAAACAGATCGTGGTGTGTAACTGTGCCGTGAAACAGATCGTGGTGTGTAACTGTGCCGTGAAACAGATCGTGGTGTGTAACTGTGCCGTGAAACAGATCGTGGTGTGTAACTGTGCCGTGAAACAGATCGTGGTGTGTAACTCTGCCGTGAAAAAGATCGTGGTGTGTAACTGTGCCGTGAAACAGATGGTGGTGTGGAACTGTGCCGTGAAACAGATCGTGGTGTGTAACTGTGCTTTGAAACAGATCGTTGTGTGTAACTGTGCCGTGAAACAGGTCGTGGTGTGTAACTGTGCCGTGAAACAGATAGTGGTGTGTAACTGTGTCGTGAAACAGATCGTGGTGTGTAACTGTGCCGTGAAACAGATCGTGGTGTGTAACTGTGCCGTGAAACAGATCGTGGTGTGTAACTGTGCCGTGAAACAGATCTTGGTGTGTAACTGTGCCGTGAAACAGATCGTGGTGTGTAACTGTGCCGTGAAACAGATCGTGGTGTGTAACTGTGCCGTGAAACAGATCGTGGTGTGTAACTGTGCCGTGAAACAGATCGTGGTGTGTAACTGTGCCGTAAAACAGATCGTGGTGTGTAACTGTGCCGTGAAACAGATCGTGGTGTGTAACTGTGCTTCGAAACAGATCGTTGTGTGTAACTGTGCCGTGAAACAGATCGTTGTGTGTAACTGTGCCGTGAAACAGATCGTGGTGTGTAACTGTGCCGTGAAACAGATCTTGGTGTGTAACTGTGCCGTGAAACAGATCTTGGTGTGTAACTGTGCCGTGAAACAGATAGTGGTGTGTAACTGTGCCGTGAAACAGATCGTGGTGTGTAACTGTGCCGTGAAACAGATCGTGGTGTGTAACTGTGCCGTGAAACAGATCGTGGTGTGTAACTGTGCCGTGAAACAGATCGTGGTGTGTAACTGTGCCGTGAAACAGATCGTGGTGTGTAACTGTGCCGTGAAACAGATCGTGGTGTGTAACTGTGCCGTGAAACAGATCGTGGTGTGTAACTGTGCCGTGAAACAGATCGTGGTGTGTAACTGTGCTGTGAAACAGATCGTGGTGTGTAACTGTGCTTCAAAACAGATCGTTGTGTGTAACTGTGCTGTGAAACAGATCGTTGTGTGTAACTGTGCTGTGAAACAGATCGTTGTGTGTAACTGTGCTGTGAAACAGATCGTGGTGTGTAACTGTGCCGTGAAACAGATCGTGGTGTGTAACTGTGCCGTGAAACAGATCGTGGTGTGTAACTGTGCCGTGAAACACATCGTGGTGTGTAACTGTGCCGTGAAACAGATCGTGGTGTGTAACTGTGCCGGGAAACAGATCGTGGTGTGTAATTGTGCCGTGAAACAGATCGTGGTGTGTACCTGTGCCGTGAAACAGATCGTGTTGTGTAACTGTGCAGTGAAACAGATCTTGGTGTGTAACTGTGCCGTGAAACAGATCGTGGTGTGTAACTGTGCCGTGAAACAGATCGTGGTGTGTACCTGTGCCGTGAAACAGATGGTGGTGTGTAACTGTGCCGTGAAACAGATGGTGGTGTGTAACTGTGCCGTGAAACAGATCTTGGTGTGTAACTGTGCCGTGAAACAGATCGTGGTGTGTCACTGTGCCGTGAAACAGATCGTGGTGTGTAACTGTGCCGTGAAACAGATGGTGGTGTGTAACTGTGCCGTGAAACAGATCGTGGTGTGTAACTCTGCCGTGAAAAAGATCGTGGTGTGTAACTGTGCCGTGAAACAGATGGTGGTGTGTAACTGTGTCATGAAACAGATCGTGGTGTGTAACTGTGCCTTGAAACAGATTGTTGTGTGTAACTGTGCCGTGAAACAGGTCGTGGTGTGTAACTGTGCTGTGAAACAGATCGTGGTGTGTAACTGTGCTTTGAAACAGATCGTGGTTTGTAACTGTGCTGTGAAACAGATCGTGGTGTGTAACTGTGCCGTGAAACAGATATTGGTGTGTAACTGTGCCGTGAAACAGATCGTGGTGTGTAACTGTGCCGTGAAACAGATCGTGGTGTGTAACTGTGCCCTGAAACAGATCGTGGTGTGTAACTGTGCCGTGAAACAGATCGTGGTGTGTAACTGTGCCGTGAAACAGATCGTGGTGTGTAACTGTGCCGTGAAACAGATCGTGGTGTGTAACTGTGCCGTGAAACAGATCGTGGTGTGTAACTGTGCCGTGAAACAGATCGTGGTGTGTAACTGTGCTGTGAAACAGATCGTGGTGTGTAACTGTGCCGTGAAACAGATCGTGGTGTGTAACTGTGCCGTGCAACAGATCGTGGTGTGTAACTTTGCCTTGAAACAGATCGTGGTGTGTAATTGTGCCGTGAAACAGATCGTGGTGTGTAACTGTGCCGTGAAACAGATCGTGGTGTGTAACTGTGCCGTGAAAAAGATCGTGGTGTGTAACTGTGCCGGGAAACAGATCGTGGTGTGTAATTGTGCCGTGAAACAGATCGTGGTGTGTACCTGTGCCGTGAAACAGATCGTGGTGTGTAACTGTGCCGTGAAACAGATGGTGGTGTGTAACTGTGCCGTGAAACAGATCTTGGTGTGTAACTGTGCCGTGAAACAGATCGTGGTGTGTAACTGTGCCGTGAAACAGATCGTGGTGTGTAACTGTGCCGTGAAACAGATGGTGGTGTGTATCTGTGCCGTGAATTAGATCGTGGTGTGAAACTGTGCCGTGAAACAGATCGTGGTGTGTAACTGTGCCGTGAAAAAGATCGTGGTGTGTAATTGTGCCGTGAAACAGATCGTGGTGTGTAACTGTGCCGTGAAACAAGTCGTGGTGTGTAACTGTGCCGTGAAACAGATAGTGGTGTGTAACTATGCCATGAAACAGATCGTGGTGTGTAACTGTGCTTTGAAACAGATCGTGGTGTGTAACTGTGGTGTGAAACAGATCGTGGTGTGTAACTGTGCTTTGAAACAGATCATTGTGTGTAACTGTGCCGTGAAACAGGTCGTGGTGTGTAACTGTGCCGTGAAACAGATAGTGGTGTGTAACTGTGTCGTGAAACAGATCGTGGTGTGTAACTGTGCCGTGAAACAGATCGTGGTGTGTAACTGTGCCGCGAAACAGATCTTGGTGTGTAACTGTGCCGTGAAACAGATCATTGTGTGTAACTGTGCCGTGAAACAGGTCGTGGTGTGTAACTGTGCCGTGAAACAGATAGTGGTGTGTAACTGTGTCGTGAAACAGATCGTGGTGTGTAACTGTGCCGTGAAACAGATCGTGGTGTGTAACTGTGCCGCGAAACAGATTGTGGTGTGTAACTGTGCCGTGAAACAGATCGTGGTGTGTAACTGTGCAGTGAAACAGATCGTGGTGTGTAACTGTGCCGTGAAACAGATCGTGGTGTGTAATTGTGCCGTGAAACAGATTGTGGTGTGTAACTGTGCTGTGAAACAGATCGTGGTGTGTAACTGTGCTTTGAAACAGATCGTTGTGTGTAACTGTGGTGTGAAACAGGTCGTGGTGTGTAACTGTGCCGTGAAACAGATAGTGGTGTGTAACTGTGTCGTGAAACAGATCGTGGTGTGTAACTGTGCCGTGAAACAGATAGTGGTGTGTAACTGTGTCGTGAAACAGATCGTGGAGTGTAACTGTGCCGTGAAACAGATCGTGGTGTGTAACTGTGCCGTGAAACAGATAGTGGTGTGTAACTGTGTCGTGAAACAGATCGTGGTGTGTAACTGTGCCGTGAAACAGATCGTGGTGTGTAACTGTGCTTTGAAACAGATCGTTGTGTGTAACTGTGCCGTGAAACAGGTCGTGGTGTGTAACTGTGCCGTGAAACAGATAGTGGTGTGTAACTGTGTCGTGAAACAGATCGTGGTGTGTAACTGTGCCGTGAAACAGATCGTGGTGTGTAACTGTGCTTTGAAACAGATCGTTGTGTGTAACTGTGCCGTGAAACAGATCGTGGTGTGTAACTGTGCCATGAAACAGATCGTGGTGTGTAACTGTGCCGTGAAACAGATCATGGTGTGTAACTGTGCCGTGAAACAGATCGTGGTGTGTAACTGTGCTGTGAAACAGATCTTCGTGTGTAACTGTGCCGTGAAACAGATCGTGGTGTGTAACTGTGCCGTGAAACAGATCGTGGTGTGTAAATGTGCTGTGAAACAGATCGTGGTGTGTAACTGTGCTTCGAAACAGATCGTTGTGTGTAACTGTGCCGTGAAACAGATCGTTGTGTGTAACTGTGCCGTGAAACAGATCGTGGTGTGTAACTGTGCCGTGAAACAGATCTTGGTGTGTAACTGTGCCGTGAAACAGATCTTGGTGTGTAACTGTGCCGTGAAACAGATCGTGGTGTGTAACTGTGCCGTGAAACAGATCGTGGTGTGTAACTGTGCCGTGAAACAGATCGTGGTGTGTAACTGTGCCGTGAAACAGATCGTGGTGTGTAACTGTGCCGTGAAACAGATCGTGGTGTGTAACTGTGCTGTGAAACAGATCGTGGTGTGTAACTGTGCCGTGAAACAGATCGTGGTGTGTAACTGTGCCGTGCAACAGATCGTGGTGTGTAACTTTGCCTTGAAACAGATCGTGGTGTGTAATTGTGCCGTGAAACAGATCGTGGTGTGTAACTGTGCCGTGAAACAGATCGTGGTGTGTAACTGTGCCGTGAAAAAGATCGTGGTGTGTAACTGTGCCGGAAAACAGATCGTGGTGTGTAATTGTGCCGTGAAACAGATCGTGGTGTGTACCTGTGCCGTGAAACAGATCGTGGTGTGTAACTGTGCCGTGAAACAGATGGTGGTGTGTAACTGTGCCGTGAAACAGATCTTGGTGTGTAACTGTGCCGTGAAACAGATCGTGGTGTGTAACTGTGCCGTGAAACAGATCGTGGTGTGTAACTGTGCCGTGAAACAGATCGTGGTGTGTAACTGTGCCGTGAAACAGATCGTGGTGTGTAACTGTGCCGTGAAACAGATCGTGGTGTGTAACTCTGCCGTGAAAAAGATCGTGGTGTGTAACTGTGCCGTGAAACAGATGGTGGTGTGGAACTGTGCCGTGAAACAGATCGTGGTGTGTAACTGTGCTTTGAAACAGATCGTTGTGTGTAACTGTGCCGTGAAACAGGTCGTGGTGTGTAACTGTGCCGTGAAACAGATAGTGGTGTGTAACTGTGTCGTGAAACAGATCGTGGTGTGTAACTGTGCCGTGAAACAGATCGTGGTGTGTAACTGTGCCGTGAAACAGATCGTGGTGTGTAACTGTGCCGTGAAACAGATCTTGGTGTGTAACTGTGCCGTGAAACAGATCGTGGTGTGTAACTGTGCCGTGAAACAGATCGTGGTGTGTAACTGTGCCGTGAAACAGATCGTGGTGTGTAACTGTGCCGTGAAACAGATCGTGGTGTGTAACTGTGCCGTAAAACAGATCGTGGTGTGTAACTGTGCCGTGAAACAGATCGTGGTGTGTAACTGTGCTTCGAAACAGATCGTTGTGTGTAACTGTGCCGTGAAACAGATCGTTGTGTGTAACTGTGCCGTGAAACAGATCGTGGTGTGTAACTGTGCCGTGAAACAGATCTTGGTGTGTAACTGTGCCGTGAAACAGATCTTGGTGTGTAACTGTGCCGTGAAACAGATAGTGGTGTGTAACTGTGCCGTGAAACAGATCGTGGTGTGTAACTGTGCCGTGAAACAGATCGTGGTGTGTAACTGTGCCGTGAAACAGATCGTGGTGTGTAACTGTGCCGTGAAACAGATCGTGGTGTGTAACTGTGCCGTGAAACAGATCGTGGTGTGTAACTGTGCCGTGAAACAGATCGTGGTGTGTAACTGTGCCGTGAAACAGATCGTGGTGTGTAACTGTGCCGTGAAACAGATCGTGGTGTGTAACTGTGCTGTGAAACAGATCGTGGTGTGTAACTGTGCTTCAAAACAGATCGTTGTGTGTAACTGTGCTGTGAAACAGATCGTTGTGTGTAACTGTGCTGTGAAACAGATCGTTGTGTGTAACTGTGCTGTGAAACAGATCGTGGTGTGTAACTGTGCCGTGAAACAGATCGTGGTGTGTAACTGTGCCGTGAAACAGGTCGTGGTGTGTAACTGTGCCGTGAAACACATCGTGGTGTGTAACTGTGCCGTGAAACAGATCGTGGTGTGTAACTGTGCCGGGAAACAGATCGTGGTGTGTAATTGTGCCGTGAAACAGATCGTGGTGTGTACCTGTGCCGTGAAACAGATCGTGTTGTGTAACTGTGCAGTGAAACAGATCTTGGTGTGTAACTGTGCCGTGAAACAGATCGTGGTGTGTAACTGTGCCGTGAAACAGATCGTGGTGTGTACCTGTGCCGTGAAACAGATGGTGGTGTGTAACTGTGCCGTGAAACAGATGGTGGTGTGTAACTGTGCCGTGAAACAGATCTTGGTGTGTAACTGTGCCGTGAAACAGATCGTGGTGTGTCACTGTGCCGTGAAACAGATCGTGGTGTGTAACTGTGCCGTGAAACAGATGGTGGTGTGTAACTGTGCCGTGAAACAGATCGTGGTGTGTAACTCTGCCGTGAAAAAGATCGTGGTGTGTAACTGTGCCGTGAAACAGATGGTGGTGTGTAACTGTGTCATGAAACAGATCGTGGTGTGTAACTGTGCCTTGAAACAGATTGTTGTGTGTAACTGTGCCGTGAAACAGGTCGTGGTGTGTAACTGTGCTGTGAAACAGATCGTGGTGTGTAACTGTGCTTTGAAACAGATCGTGGTTTGTAACTGTGCTGTGAAACAGATCGTGGTGTGTAACTGTGCCGTGAAACAGATCTTGGTGTGTAACTGTGCCGTGAAACAGATCGTGGTGTGTAACTGTGCCGTGAAACAGATCGTGGTGTGTAACTGTGCCGTGAAACAGATCGTGGTGTGTAACTGTGCCGTGAAACAGATCGTGGTGTGTAACTGTGCCGTGAAACAGATCGTGGTGTGTAACTGTGCCGTGAAACAGATCGTGGTGTGTAACTGTGCCGTGAAACAGATCGTGGTGTGTAACTGTGCCGTGAAACAGATCGTGGTGTGTAACTGTGCTGTGAAACAGATCGTGGTGTGTAACTGTGCCGTGAAACAGATCGTGGTGTGTAACTGTGCCGTGCAACAGATCGTGGTGTGTAACTTTGCCTTGAAACAGATCGTGGTGTGTAATTGTGCCGTGAAACAGATCGTGGTGTGTAACTGTGCCGTGAAACAGATCGTGGTGTGTAACTGTGCCGTGAAAAAGATCGTGGTGTGTAACTGTGCCGGGAAACAGATCGTGGTGTGTAATTGTGCCGTGAAACAGATCGTGGTGTGTACCTGTGCCGTGAAACAGATCGTGGTGTGTAACTGTGCCGTGAAACAGATGGTGGTGTGTAACTGTGCCGTGAAACAGATCTTGGTGTGTAACTGTGCCGTGAAACAGATCGTGGTGTGTAACTGTGCCGTGAAACAGATCGTGGTGTGTAACTGTGCCGTGAAACAGATCGTGGTGTGTAACTGTGCCGTGAAACAGATCGTGGTGTGTAACTGTGCCGTGAAACAGATCGTGGTGTGTAACTCTGCCGTGAAAAAGATCGTGGTGTGTAACTGTGCCGTGAAACAGATGGTGGTGTTTAACTGTGCCGTGAAACAGATCGTGGTGTGTAACTGTGCTTTGAAACAGATCGTTGTGTGTAACTGTGCCGTGAAACAGGTCGTGGTGTGTAACTGTGCCGTGAAACAGATAGTGGTGTGTAACTGTGTCGTGAAACAGATCGTGGTGTGTAACTGTGCCGTGAAACAGATCGTGGTGTGTAACTGTGCCGTGAAACAGATCTTGGTGTGTAACTGTGCCGTGAAACAGATCGTGGTGTGTAACTGTGCCGTGAAACAGATCGTGGTGTGTAACTGTGCTTCGAAACAGATCGTTGTGTGTAACTGTGCCGTGAAACAGATCTTGGTGTGTAACTGTGCCGTGAAACAGATCTTGGTGTGTAACTGTGCCGTGAAACAGATAGTGGTGTGTAACTGTGCCGTGAAACAGATCGTGGTGTGTAACTGTGCCGTGAAACAGATCGTGGTGTGTAACTGTGCCGTGAAACAGATCGTGGTGTGTAACTGTGCCGTGAAACAGATCGTGGTGTGTAACTGTGCCGTGAAACAGATCGTGGTGTGTAACTGTGCCGTGAAACAGATCGTGGTGTGTAACTGTGCCGTGAAACAGATCGTGGTTTGTAACTGTGCTGTGAAACAGATCGTGGTGTGTAACTGTGCTTCAAAACAGATCGTTGTGTGTAACTGTGCTGTGAAACAGATCGTTGTGTGTAACTGTGCTGTGAAACAGATCGTTGTGTGTAACTGTGCTGTGAAACAGATCGTGGTGTGTAACTGTGCCGTGAAACAGATCGTGGTGTGTAACTGTGCCGTGAAACACATCGTGGTGTGTAACTGTGCCGTGAAACAGATCGTGGTGTGTAACTGTGCCGGGAAACAGATCGTGGTGTGTAATTGTGCCGTGAAACAGATCGTGGTGTGTACCTGTGCCGTGAAACAGATCGTGTTGTGTAACTGTGCAGTGAAACAGATCTTGGTGTGTAACTGTGCCGTGAAACAGATCGTGGTGTGTAACTGTGCCGTGAAACAGATCGTGGTGTGTGCCTGTGCCGTGAAACAGATGGTGGTGTGTAACTGTGCCGTGAAACAGATGGTGGTGTGGAACTGTGCCGTGAAACAGATCTTGGTGTGTAACTGTGCCGTGAAACAGATCGTGGTGTGTAACTGTGCCGTGAAACAGATCGTGGTGTGTAACTGTGCCGTGAAACAGATGGTGGTGTGTAACTGTGCCGTGAAACAGATCGTGGTGTGTAACTCTGCCGTGAAAAAGATCGTGGTGTGTAACTGTGCCGTGAAACAGATGGTGGTGTGTAACTGTGTCATGAAACAGATCGTGGTGTGTAACTGTGCCTTGAAACAGATTGTTGTGTGTAACTGTGCCGTGAAACAGGTCGTGGTGTGTAACTGTGCTGTGAAACAGATCGTGGTGTGTAACTGTGCTTTGAAACAGATCGTGGTTTGTAACTGTGCTGTGAAACAGATCGTGGTGTGTAACTGTGCCGTGAAACAGATCTTGGTGTGTAACTGTGCCGTGAAACGGATCTTCGTGTGTAACTGTGCCGTGAAACAGATCGTGGTGTGTAACTGTGCCGTGAAACAGATCGTGGTGTGTAACTGTGCCGTGAAACAGATCGTGGTGTGTAACTGTGCCGTGAAACAGATCGTGGTGTGTAACTGTGCCGTGAAACAGATCGTGGTGTGTAACTGTGCTTCGAAACAGATCGTTGTGTGTAACTGTGCCGTGAAACAGATCGTTGTGTGTAACTGTGCCGTGAAACAGATCGTGGTGTGTAACTGTGCCGTGAAACAGATCTTGGTGTGTAACTGTGCCGTGAAACAGATCTTGGTGTGTAACTGTGCCGTGAAACAGATCGTGGTGTGTAACTGTGCCGTGAAACAGATCGTGGTGTGTAACTGTGCCGTGAAACAGATCATGGTGTGTAACTGTGCCGTGAAACAGATCGTGGTGTGTAACTGTGCCGTGAAACAGATCGTGGTGTGTAACTGTGCCGTGAAACAGATCGTGGTGTGTAACTGTGCCGTGAAACAGATCGTGGTGTGTAACTGTGCTTCGAAACAGATCGTTGTGTGTAACTGTGCTGTGAAACAGATCGTGTTGTGTAACTGTGCTGTGAAACAGATCGTGGTGTGTAACTGTGCTTCGAAACAGATCGTTGTGTGTAACTGTGCCGTGAAACAGATCGTTGTGTGTAACTGTGCCGTGAAACAGATCGTGGTGTGTAACTGTGCCGTGAAACAGATCGTGGTGTGTAACTGTGCCGTGAAACAGATCGTTGTGTGTAACTGTGCCGTGAAACAGATCGTTGTGTGTAACTGTGCCGTGAAACAGATCGTGGTGTGTAACTGTGCCGTGAAACAGATCGTGGTGTGTAACTGTGCCGTGAAACAGATCGTGGTGTGTAACTGTGCCGTGAAACAGATCGTGGTGTGTAACTGTGCCGTGAAACAGATGGTGGTGTGTAACTGTGCCGTGAAACAGATCGTGTTGTGTAACTGTGCTTTGAAACAGATTGTTGTGTGTAACTGTGCCGTGAAACAGATCGTGGTGTGTAACTGTGCCGTGAAACAGATCGTGGTGTGTAACTGTGCCGTGAAACAGATCGTGGTGTGTAACTGTGCCGTGAAACAGATCTTGGTGTGTAACTGTGCCGTGAAACAGATCATCGTGTTTAATTGTGCTGTGCATTAGATCGTGGTGTGTAACTGTGCTGTGAAACAGATTGTGGTGTGTAACTGTGCCGTGAAACAGATCGTGGTGTGTAACTGTGCCGTGAAACAGATCGTGGTGTGTAACTGTGCTTTGAAACAGATCGTTGTGTGTAACTGTGCCGTGAAACAGGTCGTGGTGTGTAACTGTGCCGTGAAACAGATAGTGGTGTGTAACTGTGTCGTGAAACAGATCGTGGTGTGTAACTGTGCCGTGAAACAGATCGTGGTGTGTAACTGTGCTTTGAAACAGATCGTTGTGTGTAACTGTGCCGTGAAACAGATCGTGGTGTGTAACTGTGCCGTGAAACAGATAGTGGTGTGTAACTGTGCCGTGAAACAGATCTTGGTGTGTAACTGTGCTGTGAAACAGATCTTCGTGTGTAACTGTGCCGTGAAACAGATCGTGGTGTGTAACTGTGCCGTGAAACAGATGGTGGTGTGTAACTGTGCCGTGAAACAGATCGTGGTGTGTACCTGTGCCATGAAACAGATCGTGGTGTGTAACTGTGCCATGAAACAGATCGTGGTGTGTAACTGTGCCGTGAAACAGATCGTGGTGTGTAACTGTGCCGTGAAACAGATCTTGGTGTGTAACTGTGCTGTGAAACAGATCTTCGTGTGTAACTGTGCCGTAAAACAGATCGTGGTGTGTAACTGTGCCGTGAAACAGATCGTGGTGTGTAAATGTGCTGTGAAACAGATCGTGGTGTGTAACTGTGCTTCGAAACAGATCGTTGTGTGTAACTGTGCCGTGAAACAGATCGTTGTGTGTAACTGTGCCGTGAAACAGATCGTGGTGTGTAACTGTGCCGTGAAACAGATCGTGGTGTGTAACTGTGCCGTGAAACAGATCTTGGTGTGTAACTGTGCCGTGAAACAGATCTTGGTGTGTAACTGTGCCGTGAAACAGATCGTGGTGTGTAACTGTGCCGTGAAACAGATCGTGGTGTGTAACTGTGCCGTGAAACAGATCGTGGTGTGTAACTGTGCCGTGAAACAGATCGTGGTGTGTAACTGTGCCGTGAAACAGATCGTGGTGTGTAACTGTGCTGTGAAACAGATCGTGGTGTGTAACTGTGCCGTGAAACAGATCGTGGTGTGTAACTGTGCCGTGCAACAGATCGTGGTGTGTAACTTTGCCTTGAAACAGATCGTGGTGTGTAATTGTGCCGTGAAACAGATCGTGGTGTGTAACTGTGCCGTGAAACAGATCGTGGTGTGTAACTGTGCCGTGAAAAAGATCGTGGTGTGTAACTGTGCCGGGAAACAGATCGTGGTGTGTAATTGTGCCGTGAAACAGATCGTGGTGTGTACCTGTGCCGTGAAACAGATC
Source organism: Neoarius graeffei (assembly GCF_027579695.1). Taxonomy (NCBI): domain Eukaryota; kingdom Metazoa; phylum Chordata; class Actinopteri; order Siluriformes; family Ariidae; genus Neoarius; species Neoarius graeffei. The sequence continues at coordinate 54,334,974 of NC_083595.1, read as the reverse complement.
GTGGTGTGTAACTGTGCCGTGAAACAGATGGTGGTGTGTAACTGTGCCGTGAAACAGATCTTGGTGTGTAACTGTGCCGTGAAACAGATCGTGGTGTGTAACTGTGCCGTGAAACAGATCGTGGTGTGTAACTGTGCCGTGAAACAGATCGTGGTGTGTAACTGTGCCGTGAAACAGATCGTGGTGTGTAACTGTGCCGTGAAACAGATCGTGGTGTGTAACTCTGCCGTGAAAAAGATCGTGGTGTGTAACTGTGCCGTGAAACAGATGGTGGTGTGGAACTGTGCCGTGAAACAGATCGTGGTGTGTAACTGTGCTTTGAAACAGATCGTTGTGTGTAACTGTGCCGTGAAACAGGTCGTGGTGTGTAACTGTGCCGTGAAACAGATAGTGGTGTGTAACTGTGCCGTGAAACAGATCGTGGTGTGTAACTGTGCCGTGAAACAGATCGTGGTGTGTAACTGTGCCATGAAACAGATCTTGGTGTGTAACTGTGCCGTGAAACAGATCGTGGTGTGTAACTGTGCCGTGAAACAGATCGTGGTGTGTAACTGTGCCGTGAAACAGATCGTGGTGTGTAACTGTGCCGTGAAACAGATCGTGGTGTGTAACTGTGCCGTAAAACAGATCGTGGTGTGTAACTGTGCCGTGAAACAGATCGTGGTGTGTAACTGTGCTTCGAAACAGATCGTTGTGTGTAACTGTGCCGTGAAACAGATCGTTGTGTGTAACTGTGCCGTGAAACAGATCGTGGTGTGTAACTGTGCCGTGAAACAGATCTTGGTGTGTAACTGTGCCGTGAAACAGATCTTGGTGTGTAACTGTGCCGTGAAACAGATAGTGGTGTGTAACTGTGCCGTGAAACAGATCGTGGTGTGTAACTGTGCCGTGAAACAGATCGTGGTGTGTAACTGTGCCGTGAAACAGATCGTGGTGTGTAACTGTGCCGTGAAACAGATCGTGGTGTGTAACTGTGCCGTGAAACAGATCGTGGTGTGTAACTGTGCCGTGAAACAGATCGTGGTGTGTAACTGTGCCGTGAAACAGATCGTGGTGTGTAACTGTGCCGTGAAACAGATCGTGGTGTGTAACTGTGCTGTGAAACAGATCGTGGTGTGTAACTGTGCTTCAAAACAGATCGTTGTGTGTAACTGTGCTGTGAAACAGATCGTTGTGTGTAACTGTGCTGTGAAACAGATCGTTGTGTGTAACTGTGCTGTGAAACAGATCGTGGTGTGTAACTGTGCCGTGAAACAGATCGTGGTGTGTAACTGTGCCGTGAAACAGATCGTGGTGTGTAACTGTGCCGTGAAACACATCGTGGTGTGTAACTGTGCCGTGAAACAGATCGTGGTGTGTAACTGTGCCGGGAAACAGATCGTGGTGTGTAATTGTGCCGTGAAACAGATCGTGGTGTGTACCTGTGCCGTGAAACAGATCGTGTTGTGTAACTGTGCAGTGAAACAGATCTTGGTGTGTAACTGTGCCGTGAAACAGATCGTGGTGTGTAACTGTGCCGTGAAACAGATCGTGGTGTGTACCTGTGCCGTGAAACAGATGGTGGTGTGTAACTGTGCCGTGAAACAGATGGTGGTGTGGAACTGTGCCGTGAAACAGATCTTGGTGTGTAACTGTGCCGTGAAACAGATCGTGGTGTGTAACTGTGCCGTGAAACAGATGGTGGTGTGTAACTGTGCCGTGAAACAGATGGTGGTGTGTAACTGTGCCGTGAAACAGATCGTGGTGTGTAACTCTGCCGTGAAAAAGATCGTGGTGTGTAACTGTGCCGTGAAACAGATGGTGGTGTGTAACTGTGTCATGAAACAGATCGTGGTGTGTAACTGTGCCTTGAAACAGATTGTTGTGTGTAACTGTGCCGTGAAACAGGTCGTGGTGTGTAACTGTGCTGTGAAACAGATCGTGGTGTGTAACTGTGCTTTGAAACAGATCGTGGTTTGTAACTGTGCTGTGAAACAGATCGTGGTGTGTAACTGTGCCGTGAAACAGATCTTGGTGTGTAACTGTGCCGTGAAACGGATCTTCGTGTGTAACTGTGCCGTGAAACAGATCGTGGTGTGTAACTGTGCCGTGAAACAGATCGTGGTGTGTAACTGTGCCGTGAAACAGATCGTGGTGTGTAACTGTGCCGTGAAACAGATCGTGGTGTGTAACTGTGCCGTGAAACAGATCGTGGTGTGTAACTGTGCTTCGAAACAGATCGTTGTGTGTAACTGTGCCGTGAAACAGATCGTTGTGTGTAACTGTGCCGTGAAACAGATCGTGGTGTGTAACTGTGCCGTGAAACAGATCGTGGTGTGTAACTGTGCCGTGAAACAGATCGTGGTGTGTAACTGTGCCGTGAAACAGATCATGGTGTGTAACTGTGCCGTGAAACAGATCGTGGTGTGTAACTGTGCCGTGAAACAGATCGTGGTGTGTAACTGTGCCGTGAAACAGATCGTGGTGTGTAACTGTGCCGTGAAACAGATCGTGGTGTGTAACTGTGCTTCGAAACAGATCGTTGTGTGTAACTGTGCTGTGAAACAGATCGTGGTGTGTAACTGTGCTGTGAAACAGATCGTGGTGTGTAACTGTGCTTCGAAACAGATCGTTGTGTGTAACTGTGCCGTGAAACAGATTGTTGTGTGTAACTGTGCCGTGAAACAGATCGTGGTGTGTAACTGTGCCGTGAAACAGATCGTGGTGTGTAACTGTGCCGTGAAACAGATCGTTGTGTGTAACTGTGCCGTGAAACAGATCGTTGTGTGTAACTGTGCCGTGAAACAGATCGTGGTGTGTAACTGTGCCGTGAAACAGATCGTGGTGTGTAACTGTGCCGTGAAACAGATCGTGGTGTGTAACTGTGCCGTGAAACAGATCGTGGTGTGTAACTGTGCCGTGAAACAGATGGTGGTGTGTAACTGTGCCGTGAAACAGATCGTGTTGTGTAACTGTGCTTTGAAACAGATTGTTGTGTGTAACTGTGCCGTGAAACAGATCGTGGTGTGTAACTGTGCCGTGAAACAGATCGTGGTGTGTAACTGTGCCGTGAAACAGATCGTGGTGTGTAACTGTGCCGTGAAACAGATCTTGGTGTGTAACTGTGCCGTGAAACAGATCATCGTGTTTAATTGTGCTGTGCATTAGATCGTGGTGTGTAACTGTGCTGTGAAACAGATTGTGGTGTGTAACTGTGCCGTGAAACAGATCGTGGTGTGTAACTGTGCCGTGAAACAGATCGTGGTGTGTAACTGTGCCGTGAAACAGATCTTGGTGTGTAACTGTGCCGTGAAACAGATCTTCGTGTGTAACTGTGCCGTGAAACAGATCGTGGTGTGTAACTGTGCCGTGAAACAGATCGTGGTGTGTAACTGTGCCGTGAAACAGATCGTGGTGTGTAACTGTGCCGTGAAACAGATCGTGGTGTGTAACTGTGCTTCGAAACAGATCGTTGTGTGTAACTGTGCCGTGAAACAGATCGCTGTGTGTAACTGTGCCGTGAAACAGATCGTGGTGTGTAACTGTGCCGTGAAACAGATCTTGGTGTGTAACTGTGCCGTGAAACAGATCTTGGTGTGTAACTGTGCCGTGAAACAGATCGTGGTGTGTAACTGTGCCGTGAAACAGATCGTGGTGTGTAACTGTGCCGTGAAACAGATCGTGGTGTGTAACTGTGCCGTGAAACAGATCGTGGTGTGTAACTGTGCCGTGAAACAGATCGTGGTGTGTAACTGTGCCGTGAAACAGATCGTGGTGTGTAACTGTGCTTCGAAACAGATCGTTGTGTGTAACTGTGCTGTGAAACAGATCGTGGTGTGTAACTGTGCTGTGAAACAGATCGTGGTGTGTAACTGTGCTTCGAAACAGATCGTTGTGTGTAACTGTGCCGTGAAACAGATCGTTGTGTGTAACTGTGCCGTGAAACAGATCGTGGTGTGTAACTGTGCCGTGAAACAGATCGTGGTGTGTAACTGTGCCGTGAAACAGATCGTTGTGTGTAACTGTGCCGTGAAACAGATCGTTGTGTGTAACTGTGCCGTGAAACAGATCGTGGTGTGTAACTGTGCCGTGAAACAGATCGTGGTGTGTAACTGTGCCGTGAAACAGATCGTGGTGTGTAACTGTGCCGTGAAACAGATCGTGGTGTGTAACTGTGCCGGGAAACAGATCGTGGTGTGTAATTGTGCCGTGAAACAGATCGTGGTGTGTACCTGTGCCGTGAAACAGATCGTGGTGTGTAACTGTGCCGTGAAACAGATGGTGGTGTGTAACTGTGCCGTGAAACAGATCTTGGTGTGTAACTGTGCCGTGAAACAGATCGTGGTGTGTAACTGTGCCGTGAAACAGATCGTGGTGTGTAACTGTGCCGTGAAACAGATGGTGGTGTGTAACTGTGCCGTGAAACAGATCGTGTTGTGTAACTGTGCTTTGAAACAGATTGTTGTGTGTAACTGTGCCGTGAAACAGATCGTTGTGTGTAACTGTGCCGTGAAACAGATCGTGGTGTGTAACTGTGCCGTGAAACAGATCGTGGTGTGTAACTGTGCTTCGAAACAGATCGTTGTGTGTAACTGTGCCATGAAACAGATCGTTGTGTGTAACTGTGCCGTGAAACAGATCGTGGTGTGTAACTGTGCCGTGAAACAGATCTTGGTGTGTAACTGTGCCGTGAAACAGATCTTGGTGTGTAACTGTGCCGTGAAACAGATCGTGGTGTGTAACTGTGCCGTGAAACAGATCGTGGTGTGTAACTGTGCCGTGAAACAGATCGTGGTGTGTAACTGTGCCGTGAAACAGATCGTGGTGTGTAACTGTGCCGTGAAACAGATCGTGGTGTGTAACTGTGCCGTGAAACAGATCGTGGTGTGTAACTGTGCCGTGAAACAGATCGTGGTGTGTAACTGTGCCGTGAAACAGATCGTGGTGTGTAACTGTGCTTCGAAACAGATCGTTGTGTGTAACTGTGCCGTGAAACAGATCGTTGTGTGTAACTGTGCCGTGAAACAGATCGTGGTGTGTAACTGTGCCGTGAAACAGATCGTGGTGTGTAACTGTGCCGGGAAACAGATCGTGGTGTGTAACTGTGCTTCGAAACAGATCGTTGTGTGTAACTGTGCCGTGAAACAGATCGTTGTGTGTAACTGTGCCGTGAAACAGATCGTGGTGTGTAACTGTGCCGTGAAACAGATCGTGGTGTGTAACTGTGCTTCGAAACAGATCGTTGTGTGTAACTGTGCTGTGAAACAGATCGTGGTGTGTAACTGTGCTGTGAAACAGATCGTGGTGTGTAACTGTGCTTCGAAACAGATCGTTGTGTGTAACTGTGCCGTGAAACAGATCGTTGTGTGTAACTGTGCCGTGAAACAGATCGTGGTGTGTAACTGTGCCGTGAAACAGATCGTGGTGTGTAACTGTGCCGTGAAACAGATCGTTGTGTGTAACTGTGCCGTGAAACAGATCGTTGTGTGTTACTGTGCCGTGAAACAGATCGTGGTGTGTAACTGTGCCGTGAAACAGATCGTGGTGTGTAACTGTGCCGTGAAACAGATCGTGGTGTGTAACTGTGCCGTGAAACAGATCGTGGTGTGTAACTGTGCCGGGAAACAGATCGTGGTGTGTAATTGTGCCGTGAAACAGATCGTGGTGTGTACCTGTGCCGTGAAACAGATCGTGGTGTGTAACTGTGCCGTGAAACAGATGGTGGTGTGTAACTGTGCCGTGAAACAGATCTTGGTGTGTAACTGTGCCGTGAAACAGATCGTGGTGTGTAACTGTGCCGTGAAACAGATCGTGGTGTGTAACTGTGCCGTGAAACAGATCGTGGTGTGTAACTGTGCCGTGAAACAGATCGTGGTGTGTAACTGTGCTTCGAAGCAGATCGTTGTGTGTAACTGTGCCATGAAACAGATCGTTGTGTGTAACTGTGCCGTGAAACAGATCGTGGTGTGTAACTGTGCCGTGAAACAGATCTTGGTGTGTAACTGTGCCGTGAAACAGATCTTGGTGTGTAACTGTGCCGTGAAACAGATCGTGGTGTGTAACTGTGCCGTGAAACAGATCGTGGTGTGTAACTGTGCCGTGAAACAGATCGTGGTGTGTAACTGTGCCGTGAAACAGATCGTGGTGTGTAACTGTGCCGTGAAACAGATCGTGGTGTGTAACTGTGCCGTGAAACAGATCGTGGTGTGTAACTGTGCCGTGAAACAGATCGTGGTGTGTAACTGTGCCGTGAAACAGATCGTGGTGTGTAACTGTGCTTCGAAACAGATCGTTGTGTGTAACTGTGCCGTGAAACAGATCGTTGTGTGTAACTGTGCCGTGAAACAGATCGTGGTGTGTAACTGTGCCGTGAAACAGATCGTGGTGTGTAACTGTGCCGTGAAACAGATCGTGGTGTGTAACTGTGCCGTGAAACAGATCGTGGTGTGTAACTGTGCCGTGAAACAGATCGTGGTGTGTAACTGTGCCGTGAAACAGATCGTGGTGTGTAACTGTGCTTCGAAATAGATCGTTGTGTGTAACTGTGCCGTGAAACAGATCGTTGTGTGTAACTGTGCCGTGAAACAGATCGTGGTGTGTAACTGTGCCGTGAAACAGATCGTGGTGTGTAACTGTGCCGTGAAACAGATCGTTGTGTGTAACTGTGCCGTGAAACAGATCGTGGTGTGTAACTGTGCCGTGAAACAGATCGTGGTGTGTAACTGTGCCGTGAAACAGATCGTGGTGTGTAACTGTGCCGTGAAACAGATCGTTGTGTGTAACTGTGCCGTGAAACAGATCGTTGTGTGTAACTGTGCCGTGAAACAGATCGTGGTGTGTAACTGTGCCGTGAAACAGATCTTGGTGTGTAACTGTGCCGTGAAACAGATCGTGGTGTGTAACTGTGCCGTGAAACAGATCGTGGTGTGTAACTGTGCCGTGAAACAGATCGTGGTGTGTAACTGTGCCGTGAAACAGATCGTGGTGTGTAACTGTGCCGTGAAACAGATCGTGGTGTGTAACTGTGCCGTGAAACAGATCGTGGTGTGTAACTGTGCCGTGAAACAGATCGTGGTGTGTAACTGTGCTTCGAAACAGATCGGTGTGTGTAACTGTGCCGTGAAACAGATCGTGGTGTGTAACTGTGCCGTGAAACAGATCGTGGTGTGTAACTGTGCCGTGAAACAGATCGTGGTGTGTAACTGTGCCGTGAAACAGGTCGTGGTGTGTAACTGTGCCGTGAAACAGATAGTGGTGTGTAACTGTGTCGTGAAACAGATCGTGGTGTGTAACTGTGCCGTGAAACACATCGTGGTGTGTAACTGTGCCGTGAAACAGATCGTGGTGTGTAACTGTGCCGGGAAACAGATCGTGGTGTGTAATTGTGCCGTGAAACAGATCGTGGTGTGTACCTGTGCCGTGAAACAGATCGTGTTGTGTAACTGTGCAGTGAAACAGATCGTGGTGTGTAACTGTGCCGTGAAACAGATCGTGGTGTGTAACTGTGCCGTGAAACAGATCGTGGTGTGTACCTGTGCCGTGAAACAGATGGTGGTGTGTAACTGTGCCGTGAAACAGATGGTGGTGTGGAACTGTGCCGTGAAACAGATCTTGGTGTGTAACTGTGCCGTGAAACAGATCGTGGTGTGTAACTGTGCCGTGAAACAGATCGTGGTGTGTAACTGTGCCGTGAAACAGATGGTGGTGTGTAACTGTGCCGTGAAACAGATCGTGGTGTGTAACTCTGCCGTGAAAAAGATCGTGGTGTGTAACTGTGCCGTGAAACAGATGGTGGTGTGTAACTGTGTCATGAAACAGATCGTGGTGTGTAACTGTGCCTTGAAACAGATTGTTGTGTGTAACTGTGCCGTGAAACAGGTCGTGGTGTGTAACTGTGCTGTGAAACAGATCGTGGTGTGTAACTGTGCTTTGAAACAGATCGTGGTTTGTAACTGTGCTGTGAAACAGATCGTGGTGTGTAACTGTGCCGTGAAACAGATCTTGGTGTGTAACTGTGCCGTGAAACGGATCTTCGTGTGTAACTGTGCCGTGAAACAGATCGTGGTGTGTAACTGTGCCGTGAAACAGATCGTGGTGTGTAACTGTGCCGTGAAACAGATCGTGGTGTGTAACTGTGCCGTGAAACAGATCGTGGTGTGTAACTGTGCCGTGAAACAGATCGTGGTGTGTAACTGTGCTTCGAAACAGATCGTTGTGTGTAACTGTGCCGTGAAACAGATCGTTGTGTGTAACTGTGCCGTGAAACAGATCGTGGTGTGTAACTGTGCCGTGAAACAGATCTTGGTGTGTAACTGTGCCGTGAAACAGATCTTGGTGTGTAACTGTGCCGTGAAACAGATCGTGGTGTGTAACTGTGCCGTGAAACAGATCGTGGTGTGTAACTGTGCCGTGAAACAGATCATGGTGTGTAACTGTGCCGTGAAACAGATCGTGGTGTGTAACTGTGCCGTGAAACAGGTCGTGGTGTGTAACTGTGCCGTGAAACAGATCGTGGTGTGTAACTGTGCCGTGAAACAGATCGTGGTGTGTAACTGTGCTTCGAAACAGATTGTTGTGTGTAACTGTGCTGTGAAACAGATCGTGGTGTGTAACTGTGCTGTGAAACAGATCGTGGTGTGTAACTGTGCTTCGAAACAGATCGTTGTGTGTAACTGTGCCGTGAAACAGATCGTTGTGTGTAACTGTGCCGTGAAACAGATCGTGGTGTGTAACTGTGCCGTGAAACAGATCGTGGTGTGTAACTGTGCCGTGAAACAGATCGTTGTGTGTAACTGTGCCGTGAAACAGATCGTTGTGTGTAACTGTGCCGTGAAACAGATCGTGGTGTGTAACTGTGCCGTGAAACAGATCGTGGTGTGTAACTGTGCCGTGAAACAGATCGTGGTGTGTAACTGTGCCGTGAAACAGATCGTGGTGTGTAACTGTGCCGTGAAACAGATGGTGGTGTGTAACTGTGCCGTGAAACAGATCGTGTTGTGTAACTGTGCTTTGAAACAGATTGTTGTGTGTAACTGTGCCGTGAAACAGATCGTGGTGTGTAACTGTGCCGTGAAACAGATCGTGGTGTGTAACTGTGCCGTGAAACAGATCGTGGTGTGTAACTGTGCCGTGAAACAGATCTTGGTGTGTAACTGTGCCGTGAAACAGATCATCGTGTTTAATTGTGCTGTGCATTAGATCGTGGTGTGTAACTGTGCTGTGAAACAGATTGTGGTGTGTAACTGTGCCGTGAAACAGATCGTGGTGTGTAACTGTGCCGTGAAACAGATCGTGGTGTGTAACTGTGCCGTGAAACAGATCTTGGTGTGTAACTGTGCCGTGAAACAGATCTTCGTGTGTAACTGTGCCGTGAAACAGATCGTGGTGTGTAACTGTGCCGTGAAACAGATCGTGGTGTGTAACTGTGCCGTGAAACAGATCGTGGTGTGTAACTGTGCCGTGAAACAGATCGTGGTGTGTAACTGTGCTTCGAAACAGATCGTTGTGTGTAACTGTGCCGTGAAACAGATCGCTGTGTGTAACTGTGCCGTGAAACAGATCGTGGTGTGTAACTGTGCCGTGAAACAGATCTTGGTGTGTAACTGTGCCGTGAAACAGATCTTGGTGTGTAACTGTGCCGTGAAACAGATCGTGGTGTGTAACTGTGCCGTGAAACAGATCGTGGTGTGTAACTGTGCCGTGAAACAGATCGTGGTGTGTAACTGTGCCGTGAAACAGATCGTGGTGTGTAACTGTGCCGTGAAACAGATCGTGGTGTGTAACTGTGCCGTGAAACAGATCGTGGTGTGTAACTGTGCCGGGAAACAGATCGTGGTGTGTAATTGTGCCGTGAAACAGATCGTGGTGTGTACCTGTGCCGTGAAACAGATCGTGGTGTGTAACTGTGCCATGAAACAGATGGTGGTGTGTAACTGTGCCGTGAAACAGATCTTGGTGTGTAACTGTGCCGTGAAACAGATCGTGGTGTGTAACTGTGCCGTGAAACAGATCGTGGTGTGTAACTGTGCCGTGAAACAGATGGTGGTGTGTAACTGTGCCGTGAAACAGATCGTGTTGTGTAACTGTGCTTTGAAACAGATTGTTGTGTGTAACTGTGCCGTGAAACAGATCGTGGTGTGTAACTGTGCCGTGAAACAGATCGTGGTGTGTAACTGTGCCGTGAAACAGATCTTGGTGTGTAACTGTGCCGTGAAACAGATCATCGTGTTTAATTGTGCTGTGCATTAGATCGTGGTGTGTAACTGTGCTGTGAAACAGATTGTGGTGTGTAACTGTGCCGTGAAACAGATCGTGGTGTGTAACTGTGCCGTGAAACAGATCGTGGTGTGTAACTGTGCCGTGAAACAGATCTTGGTGTGTAACTGTGCCGTGAAACAGATCTTCGTGTGTAACTGTGCCGTGAAACAGATCGTGGTGTGTAACTGTGCCGTGAAACAGATCATGGTGTGTAACTGTGCCGTGAAACAGATCGTGGTGTGTAACTGTGCCGTGAAACAGATCGTGGTGTGTAACTGTGCCGTGAAACAGATCGTGGTGTGTAACTGTGCTTCGAAACAGATCGTTGTGTGTAACTGTGCCATGAAACAGATCGTTGTGTGTAACTGTGCCGTGAAACAGATCGTGGTGTGTAACTGTGCCGTGAAACAGATCGTGGTGTGTAACTGTGCTTCGAAACAGATCGTTGTGTGTAACTGTGCCATTAAACAGATCGTTGTGTGTAACTGTGCCGTGAAACAGATCGTGGTGTGTAACTGTGCCGTGAAACAGATCTTGGTGTGTAACTGTGCCGTGAAACAGATCTTGGTGTGTAACTGTGCCGTGAAACAGATCGTGGTGTGTAACTGTGCCGTGAAACAGATCGTGGTGTGTAACTGTGCCGTGAAACAGATCGTGGTGTGTAACTGTGCCGTGAAACAGATCGTGGTGTGTAACTGTGCCGTGAAACAGATCGTGGTGTGTAACTGTGCCGTGAAACAGATCGTGGTGTGTAACTGTGCTTCGAAACAGATCGTTGTGTGTAACTGTGCCGTGAAACAGATCGTTGTGTGTAACTGTGCCGTGAAACAGATCGTGGTGTGTAACTGTGCCGTGAAACAGATCGTGGTGTGTAACTGTGCCGTGAAACAGATCGTGGTGTGTAACTGTGCCGTGAAACAGATCGTGGTGTGTAACTGTGCCGTGAAACAGATCGTGGTGTGTAACTGTGCCGGGAAACAGATCGTGGTGTGTAACTGTGCTTCGAAACAGATCGTTGTGTGTAACTGTGCCGTGAAACAGATCGTTGTGTGTAACTGTGCCGTGAAACAGATCGTGGTGTGTAACTGTGCCGTGAAACAGATCGTGGTGTGTAACTGTGCTTCGAAACAGATCGTTGTGTGTAACTGTGCTGTGAAACAGATCGTGGTGTGTAACTGTGCTGTGAAACAGATCGTGGTGTGTAACTGTGCTTCGAAACAGATCGTTGTGTGTAACTGTGCCGTGAAACAGATCGTTGTGTGTAACTGTGCCGTGAAACAGATCGTGGTGTGTAACTGTGCCGTGAAACAGATCGTGGTGTGTAACTGTGCCGTGAAACAGATCGTTGTGTGTAACTGTGCCGTGAAACAGATCGTTGTGTGTAACTGTGCCGTGAAACAGATCGTGGTGTGTAACTGTGCCGTGAAACAGATCGTGGTGTGTAACTGTGCCGTGAAACAGATCGTGGTGTGTAACTGTGCCGTGAAACAGATCGTGGTGTGTAACTGTGCCGGGAAACAGATCGTGGTGTGTAATTGTGCCGTGAAACAGATCGTGGTGTGTACCTGTGCCGTGAAACAGATCGTGGTGTGTAACTGTGCCGTGAAACAGATGGTGGTGTGTAACTGTGCCGTGAAACAGATCTTGGTGTGTAACTGTGCCGTGAAACAGATCGTGGTGTGTAACTGTGCCGTGAAACAGATCGTGGTGTGTAACTGTGCCGTGAAACAGATCGTGGTGTGTAACTGTGCCGTGAAACAGATCGTGGTGTGTAACTGTGCTTCGAAACAGATCGTTGTGTGTAACTGTGCCATGAAACAGATCGTTGTGTGTAACTGTGCCGTGAAACAGATCGTGGTGTGTAACTGTGCCGTGAAACAGATCTTGGTGTGTACCTGTGCCGTGAAACAGATCTTGGTGTGTAACTGTGCCGTGAAACAGATCGTGGTGTGTAACTGTGCCGTGAAACAGATCGTGGTGTGTAACTGTGCCGTGAAACAGATCGTGGTGTGTAACTGTGCCGTGAAACAGATCGTGGTGTGTAACTGTGCCGTGAAACAGATCGTGGTGTGTAACTGTGCCGTGAAACAGATCGTGGTGTGTAACTGTGCCGTGAAACAGATCGTGGTGTGTAACTGTGCCGTGAAACAGATCGTGGTGTGTAACTGTGCTTCGAAACAGATCGTTGTGTGTAACTGTGCCGTGAAACAGATCGTTGTGTGTAACTGTGCCGTGAAACAGATCGTGGTGTGTAACTGTGCCGTGAAACAGATCGTGGTGTGTAACTGTGCCGTGAAACAGATCATGGTGTGTAACTGTGCCGTGAAACAGATCGTGGTGTGTAACTGTGCCGTGAAACAGATCGTGGTGTGTAACTGTGCCGTGAAACAGATCGTGGTGTGTAACTGTGCTTCGAAATAGATCGTTGTGTGTAACTGTGCCGTGAAACAGATCGTTGTGTGTAACTGTGCCGTGAAACAGATCGTGGTGTGTAACTGTGCCGTGAAACAGATCGTGGTGTGTAACTGTGCCGTGAAACAGATCGTTGTGTGTAACTGTGCCGTGAAACAGATCGTGGTGTGTAACTGTGCCGTGAAACAGATCGTGGTGTGTAACTGTGCCGTGAAACAGATCGTGGTGTGTAACTGTGCCGTGAAACAGATCGTTGTGTGTAACTGTGCCGTGAAACAGATCGTTGTGTGTAACTGTGCCGTGAAACAGATCGTGGTGTGTAACTGTGCCGTGAAACAGATCTTGGTGTGTAACTGTGCCGTGAAACAGATCTTGGTGTGTAACTGTGCCGTGAAACAGATCGTGGTGTGTAACTGTGCCGTGAAACAGATCGTGGTGTGTAACTGTGCCGTGAAACAGATCGTGGTGTGTAACTGTGCCGTGAAACAGATCGTGGTGTGTAACTGTGCCGTGAAACAGATCGTGGTGTGTAACTGTGCCGTGAAACAGATCGTGGTGTGTAACTGTGCCGTGAAACAGATCGTGGTGTGTAACTGTGCTTCGAAACAGATCGGTGTGTGTAACTGTGCTGTGAAACAGATCGTTGTGTGTAACTGTGCCGTGAAACAGATCGTGGTGTGTAACTGTGCCGTGAAACAGATCGTGGTGTGTAACTGTGCCGTGAAACAGATCGTGGTGTGTAACTGTGCCGTGAAACAGATCGTGGTGTGTAACTGTGCCGTGAAACAGATCGTGGTGTGTAACTGTGCCGTGAAACAGATCGTGGTGTGTAACTGTGCCGTGAAACAGATCGTGGTGTGTAACTGTGCCGTGAAACAGATCGTGGTGTGTAACTGTGCCGTGAAACAGGTCGTGGTGTGTAACTGTGCCGTGAAACAGATAGTGGTGTGTAACTGTGTCGTGAAACAGATCGTGGTGTGTAACTGTGCCGTGAAACAGATCGTGGTGTGTAACTGTGCCGTGAAACAGATCTTGGTGTGTACCTGTGCCGTGAAACAGATCTTCGTGTGTAACTGTGCCGTGAAACAGATCGTGGTGTGTAACTGTGCCGTGAAACAGATCTTCGTGTGTAACTGTGCCGTGAAACAGATCGTGGTGTGTAACTGTGCCGTGAAACAGATCGTGGTGTGTAACTGTGCCGTGAAACAGATCGTGGTGTGTAACTGTGCCGTGAAACAGATCGTGGTGTGTAACTGTGCCGTGAAACAGATCGTGGTGTGTAACTGTGCTTCGAAACAGATCGTTGTGTGTAACTGTGCCGTGAAACAGATCGTGGTGTGTAACTGTGCCGTGAAACAGATCGTGGTGTGTAACTGTGCCGTGAAACAGATCGTGGTGTGTAACTGTGCCGTGAAACAGATCTTGGTGTGTACCTGTGCCGTGAAACAGATCTTCGTGTGTAACTGTGCCGTGAAACAGATCGTGGTGTGTAACTGTGCCGTGAAACAGATCGTGGTGTGTAACTGTGCCGTGAAACAGATCGTGGTGTGTAACTGTGCCGTGAAACAGATCGTGGTGTGTAACTGTGCCGTGAAACAGATCGTGGTGTGTAACTGTGCCGTGAAACAGGTCGTGGTGTGTAACTGTGCCGTGAAACAGATAGTGGTGTGTAACTGTGTCGTGAAACAGATCGTGGTGTGTAACTGTGCCGTGAAACAGATCATGGTGTGTAACTGTGCCGTGAAACAGATCTTGGTGTGTAACTGTGCCGTGAAACAGATCTTCGTGTGTAACTGTGCCGTGAAACAGATCGTGGTGTGTAACTGTGCCGTGAAACAGATCGTGGTGTTTAACTGTGCCGTGAAACAGATCGTGGTGTGTAACTGTGCCGTGAAACAGATCGTGGTGTGTAACTGTGCCGTGAAACAGATCGTGGTGTGTAACTGTGCCGTGAAACAGATCGTGGTGTGTAACTGTGCTTCGAAACAGATCGTTGTGTGTAACTGTGCTGTGAAACAGATCGTTGTGTGTAACTGTGCCGTGAAACAGATCGTGGTGTGTAACTGTGCCGTGAAACAGATCTTGGTGTGTAACTGTGCCGTGAAACAGATCTTGGTGTGTAACTGTGCCGTGAAACAGATCGTGGTGTGTAACTGTGCCGTGAAACAGATCGTGGTGTGTAACTGTGCCGTGAAACAGATCGTGGTGTGTAACTGTGCCGTGAAACAGATCGTGGTGTGTAACTGTGCCGTGAAACAGATCGTGGTGTGTAACTGTGCCGTGAAACAGATCGTGGTGTGTAACTGTGCTTCGAAACAGATCGTGGTGTGTAACTGTGCCGTGAAACAGATCGTGGTGTGTAACTGTGCCGTGAAACAGATCGTGGTGTGTAACTGTGCCGTGAAACAGATCGTGGTGTGTAACTGTGCCGTGAAACAGATCGTGGTGTGTAACTGTGCCGTGAAACAGATCGTGGTGTGTAACTGTGCTTCGAAACAGATCGTGGTGTGTAACTGTGCCGTGAAACAGATCGTGGTGTGTAACTGTGCCGTGAAACAGATCGTGGTGTGTAACTGTGCCGTGAAACAGATCGTGGTGTGTAACTGTGCCGTGAAACAGATCGTGGTGTGTAACTGTGCCGTGAAACAGATCGTGGTGTGTAACTGTGCTTCGAAACAGATCGTTGTGTGTAACTGTGCTGTGAAACAGATCGTTGTGTGTAACTGTGCTGTGAAACAGATCGTGGTGTGTAACTGTGTCGTGAAACAGATCGTGGTGTGTAACTGTGCCGTGAAACAGATCGTGGTGTGTAACTGTGCCGGGAAACAGATCGTGGTGTTTAACTGTGCTTCGAAACAGATCGTTGTGTGTAACTGTGCCGTGAAACAGATCGTTGTGTGTAACTGTGCCGTGAAACAGATCGTGGTGTGTAACTGTGCCGTGAAACAGATCGTGGTGTGTAACTGTGCCGTGAAACAGATCGTGGTGTGTAATTGTGCCGTGAAACAGATCGTGGTGTGTAACTGTGCCGTGAAACAGATTGTGGTGTGTAACTGTGCCGTGAAACAGATCGTGGTGTGTAACTGTGCCGTGAAACAGATCGTGGTGTGTAACTGTGCTTCGAAACAGATCGTTGTGTGTAACTGTGCCGTGAAACATATCGTTGTGTGTAACTGTGCTGTGAAACAGATCGTGGTGTGTAACTGTGCCGCGAAACAGATCGTGGTGTGTAACTGTGCCGTGAAACAGATTGTGGTGTGTAACTGTGCCGTGAAACAGATCGTGGTGTGTAACTGTGCCGTGAAACAGATCGTGGTGTGTAACTGTGCTTTGAAACAGATCGTTGTGTGTAACTGTGCTGTGAAACAGATCGTTGTGTGTAACTGTGCTGTGAAACAGATCGTGGTGTGTAACTGTGCCGTGAAACAGGTCGTGGTGTGTAACTGTGCCGTGAAACAGATAGTGGTGTGTAACTGTGTCGTGAAACAGATCGTTGTGTGTAACTGTGCCGTGAAACAGATCGTTGTGTGTAACTGTGCCGTGAAACAGATCGTGGTGTGTAACTGTGCCGTGAAACAGATCGTGGTGTGTAACTGTGCCGTGAAACAGATCGTGGTGTGTAACTGTGCCGTGAAACAGATCGTGGTGTGTAACTGTGCCGTGAAACAGATCGTGGTTTGTAACTGTGCCGTGAAACAGATCGTGGTGTGTAATTGTGCCGTGAAACAGATCGTGGTGTGTAACTGTGCCGTGAAACAGATTGTGGTGTGTAACTGTGCCGTGAAACAGATCGTGGTGTGTATTTGTGCTGTGAAACAGATCGTGATGTGTAACTGTGCCGGGAAACAGATCGTGGTGTGTAACTGTGCTGGGAAACAGATCGTGGTGTGTAACTGTGCCGTGAAACAGATCGTGGTGTGTAACTGTGCCGTGAAACAGATCGTGGTTTGTAACTGTGCCGTGAAACAGATCGTGGTGTGTTACTGTGCCGTGAGTGGTGAACGAGCTGAACGAAGGCATCGGTTTGGTTGTAAATATGAAGAGTTTTATTGTGTATAAAGCCGCAGTGCTGTTGCTTTCGTGGAGAAAAACGTTTCTTGTGGATATAAAACCCGCTTGACGTTTAGAGACTCTATAGCTTTGGATCATTAAAATATTATTTGGCTTTAACTTCAAATGAGCAATTAGCATTTCACAAAGTGTTGACCTTCTCCTCCGGGGAGAAAGCAGACGCTGGAATAATTGAAAATGTAAATGCTCAGGAATATTCATTTGATCCGCTCGGTTAACTCGCCTGGTGCTGCCGAGTCGCTGTTTTTCCCTCAGCGCTGTTTCTAAAGTCAGAGTGTACAAGGTCAAAGGTTGATGACCAAATTGTGAACGTGTTGAAGGGACTGGTATGGAAGGATATTTTGTTTGTTTGCTTTTGTGCTGAAACTTAAATCCAGTAATTATATTTAAACATGATAATGTAAAGACTAATTAAATTTTAAAACCAGTTTTAAATATGCAAATTTATATCCATTGTTTTTATTTAAATGATAATTTATAACAATTTTCTTCCCAAAAAGTCAAAATGATAGTGTCCCCGGTGCATAACACGGCTCAGGACTCAAATACTGTCACATTATGCAAATCTGGCCTTCAGTGTGACCCCGCCCCCTCATCACTGTTCCCACCCTGAAGTTGATGATTTTTCTATAACAGCTCATCCACCAGTGGTCTATTTTATTATTATTCATGAAAACCAGTGATTGTAATTAAACAAAAATCATGTCATACTTTTTATCCATTTACAGTGACAGTTAATGTTCAGGAAACAAATGACTCACTTGTTATAGCAGCTATAAACAGTCTTTCCTTCAGAAACCTTTCTATTTTACTCTCTTGAAGTGAATTAGAGAATAAAAACAACAAAGCAGCTTGTCATGTTACTGAGAAACTGTAAAGAAGTGTAAACTCCTCCATCCGGAAGACGTCAGAGACTGTAAAGTTCCAGCTTCACCTCTGACTGTTCCACAGCACTGACACTGGAGACTCCTTACAGAAACGTCACACAAACACATTTCTTTATACCAAAAAGAACTTCAGTCTTATTTATGATTTTTTAATCCATGTATGCAGAGAATCCGCTGGACAAGTCCCTGTGGAAGAACTGTTACTATAGCAATGATGAAGCAAAGAAAGAAAGAAAGCACAACTTTATTCATCACACACTTGTGAAATTCCTCTCTGCATTTAACCCATCTGAAGCAGTGAGCACATACATACTGTTAGATTTAAAGCCATGATTTAAGTTAGTTTTATAGCTGCAGAACGTGAGCAATGAGTACACGCACACACACACACACACACACACACAGAGCAGTGGGCAGCCATGCTAACAGCGCCTGGGGAGCAGTTGGAAGTTCGGTGCCTCGCTCAAGGGCACCTCAGCCCAAGACCGTCCCATATTAACCTAACCTGCATGTCTTTGGACTGTGGGGGAAACCAGAGCACCGGGAGGAAACCCACGCGGACACGGGGAGAACATGCAAACTCCGCACAGAAAGGCCCTCGCCGACCACGGGGCTCGAACCCGGACCTTCTTGCTGTGAGGCGACAGCGCTAACCACTAAACCACCGTGCCGCCCTTAGCTATTTCTGTTTCTTTTAAATACTGGATAATTTTTTTTGTGGTTTTGCTTTTGAGGAGAGTTTTTATTTCACCCTCGGTTAGTTCTGTAACATGCTCTGCAATTTTGTTTTTCTCTACTCATGGTATAGATGAATTGCAACCACATGATCAAAATGTGCAATGTCATGAGCGTCTGCCATGATGGTGGATATACAAAGCAACTAAGATAGCAGCTGCTGAAAGTGTGTCTGTAAACAATGCTGAATTTCCTCAATATTTCCACAATTTGAACAATCGAGTGAAGATAGATATGTGTGGTTTTGACCCATATTATTTAAAAAAAGTCAGACTTTTCTGAAGATAAGATGCTTCAACTGACCTCTCACAAGGGCTTTGTTTGTGAATCCTGGGCCAAGGCGCGGTCCTACCGACTCGAGACCATGCTCTTTTGAAGCGGGAGGATTAGAGGGAGGTGCCTGTAAAATCTGGCTTTGCTGTGAGCTCCGTTGGCCAAGTTATTCATTTTTAAAGCCGGCTGGATCATGTTAAATCTTTAGTCATGGAGCAGTGCTCTCACGGGGCTTTCGTTATAATTGATCGTGCGTATGAAAAAGGTTTTGGACGGAATGTCTTAACTATTGGATGAACTGGCCATTGGACAAAGTGTTCTGATCCCCTCATATCCTCTCCGTAGTAAGCCTCAGAATTTCCTCGCCCTCTTTCCGAATCACGGACGGAATTCTAAAAAATTGGAACGTGCCACAGTCACGAGTACTGTTGTGACCAGAACCATATACAACACAAAGATATGGCATCGCTAAAAGAACGCTTAAAACAGTGGGAAAACAAAGAGAGTTGCGCATGCATTAATATGTTTTGTATGGAATGTCACTTTACCCTGCATTTGTACCTCCACCAACATGGCCGACATCCAGGTTTCTATTTTGCTTTGACATCACTTGCAAGTCAAGGATACGAGCTGATAGCCAAGTGGTAGAGTAGCCAATGAGAGCATGTGATTGCTCATATCCAGTGAATGTTGATAGAATAATTACGATTATACGCCATCTTCAGTTAGCCCAAGTTCAGTGCTGATGGTCCGTTCTCAGTCTGTCCGTTCGGCCTTTTCTGTTCTCACACCAACTTTTTTTTTTTTATGGCTCAGATAGCTTTTTTCAGGCATTCTTTTTTTTAAATCCCTTTTCAAAAGTCCAATTAAGGCTCCACAAAGCAATCCATCATCAAAATGAAGTCGACTGGGGAGGAAAATTAAATATGTCAATTCAAATTAAGAGCATTCACCATCGAACAGAGGGACAGCAATGACGAGGCTCGCTGATGAGTTTACTGAATGTGTGGCAAGCGTTTAACAAACAGGCAGGTTCGAGCATAATTGGAAAATGTCAATGCTGAGGAAAAGATTTGTTTACAAAAGTTAAAGGAGTGAAAGTAAAAGCTGAAACAAACAAACGAAAAATCTGTCAGACGTTCACTGTGAGTTTGTTCAGAATCAAATTAGCAGTCATTAGTGTTTGTTCATCTTGCATATATTTTTAGTTCCGAACTCAAGGCGAGTTTTTCGGCAGTTCGGAAACACCTGATGAGTCACGAGCCTCACTGGACTTAATTACTTTCGTCTTTCCCAGCTACAGAAACAAAAAAAGAAATGCAACAGAAGTCATGGACACTTAAACTTTCCAGATGACTTTGAAGGAGGGCGGCACGGTGGTGTAGTGGTTAGCGCTGTCGCCTCACAGCAAGAAGGTCCTGGGTTCGAGCCCCGGGGCCGGCGAGGGCCTTTCTGTGTGGAGTTTGCATGTTCTCCCCGTGTCCGCGTGGGTTTCCTCCGGGTGCTCCGGTTTCCCCCACAGTCCAAAGACATGCAGGTTAGGTTAACTGGTGACTCTAAATTGACCGTAGGTGTGAATGTGAGTGTGAATGGTTGTATGTGTCTATGTGTCAGCCCTGTGATGACCTGGCGACTTGTCCAGGGTGAACCCCGCCTTTCGCCCGTAGTCAGCTGGGATAGGCTCCAGCTTGCCTGCGACCCTGTAGAAGGATAAAGCGGCTAGAGATAATGAGATGAGATGAGACTTTGAAGGAACTCACAAAGAAAATTGCGTTGAAGAACGATTGTCATGAGACGGCCCCGTGTCGCTCAGCACCTGATTCCGTTCGCCGTATTTCATCGAAAGCACCTTAATGAATTCCTTTACCTTTGATTAGGGGTCATTTGTCTGATTACGGTGTGATTGGCACACTGATTAAATTTGAGGGCAGGTCATGAGGAACGCTGGGGAAATGATGAATCTAACCTGCAGTTGGGTCACGACACCGTGAACGATTTGACGGGACTTATTTTAACACTCGAGCCTGGCGATCTGATTTAAACCTGTTATTGTGCTAATTGGTATTCATGGCTCCCGTATGTCTCTACAACATGTAATAATGATCTGACAGTCACAGGGGAAATAAGAGTCAAGGCAGGAGGGACGAGTCCTCACACTTCTTCTGTTTGTCTTACAGATTAATTTAAACTCATATTGTCATATTTTACACTAATAATGACATTCAAATGGTCAAAAAACAGATTTTAGTCTTTTTTTTTCTTGAGTATGTCATCAAAACTTGAAAAGATTCCTCGTTAGTAACGCATACATTTTTTTATTTTGTACTCTAATGATCATTACATTTATTTATTTCCTCATATGATGGCTCGTTAAACCATGATGATAAAATTAAATTCAATCAAAACCCCCTATGTTCAGATCTGAAGTAATTTATGGTGATTTATTACTGATTGTGGTTAACATTCGCATGGGACTCCACAAACACACATATACACACATGTATAAGACAAAAGTTTGTACACTCCTAATTCCAAGTTATTTCTTTATTTTTATAAATTAAAAGTCACTTACTGTCTTAAAGTCATGATGGATGTCTTTTCTCTTTACTTAGTTGTTTGCTTCGTGAAATAATATGGACGTTACTACAGTTGTGTTACAGGACTATATTTTAGAGAGTATTGTTATTATTTACAGTTTACTGATTGATCTCAAACTCATTAAGAAGGTAAGAAACCCATCCACTAATGACCTTTTGACAAAACACACCTGTTAATTGAAAAGCGTTCCAGGTGACTCCCTCATGAAGCTGGTTAAGAGAATGACAATAGTGTACAAAAAGTCATCAAGGGAAACGCTGGATACGCTGAACAATCTCAAATATCAAATATTTATTTCTTTACCACATAATTCCATCTATCTTCCAGATGCTATTTCACAGTTTTGATGTCTTTAGTATTGTTCTCCAATTGACTAATTTCACATTACCCATAATGCTTTGTGCCTTGGGGGTAACCGAAATATAAACAAACTAAAACAACACTGTGTCACACACTGACAGTAATCTTTCGAATTTAAATCTCCCTAAAACCTTCAAAGAAGTGTCAAAACTAATTAAACCAAAGCTTAAGGAAATCTGCAAAGCCTTTCCTGTGCACTTCGAGAAATCAATTGGTAAAAAATCGCTTGAAAATATCGTATTGAACACTTTGAACATCTCTACTTCAGGGGACAGTGAGGCAGCAGCCTTCTTCATCTGTCATCACGGGGGTTCCGACAAATACTGACCTGCAGAAGAGCTGAGAAAGATCGACACTGATCATAGAAGAACCCACAGTGAAATCATTTTTGCTGGCTGCTGGTTACAACGAGAAAGCCGTAACAGAGTACAAAACGCTTTGTGCACGGGAACGCAAGCACGGAATTCACTCAGTTAAGAAAGAACTATAAACACAGCAGGACTGTCAGATTAATTTTTTAAGTTGAAGTTGATTTTGATTTCCTTCACTCTGATTTTCCTCGAGCTCATGTGCTACCGGATTACGGCAATCTTTGGGCTGTTTGAGGAAGCTGTTAGAGCTAAAGGGTCAAATACTACATTCAGTCTCCCTACATAAACACTAAAAGGGGAAGGACATGTAAGTTTACTGACACTGCATCATCTGTGCTTTGTCTTGGGAGTTGATCCTTCAGTAAAGTCGTCCTATTCAGTTCTTCGACTTGTCCTTGTTTTTTTTTTTTTTTTTGGTTTTCACATGTTTTACAACTAAACACAAAGACAGAGAGGTTGTAGGCTTCATGACTTGGATCATCAGACTTTACTCCACCACTGGAGTGTACAGAACACAGTCACGTGTTGTGTGTTGGTGTAAAATTGTGACGGTGAATTCTGTTTAGCCATATTTTTCGACACTTACCCTCTTTAGGTATTCTATAAAACTTTAAATCAGGAAAATTAATTTCTCCTCATGTGAATTCAAAGAAATTACTGAAGTTATCTCATCTCATTATCTGTAGCCGCTTTATCGACTACGGGTGAAAGGCGGGGTTCACCCTGGACAAGTCGCCAGGTCATCACAGGGCTGACACATAGACACAGACAACCATTCACACTCACATTCACACCTACGCTCAATTTAGAGTCACCAGTTAACCTAACCTGCATGTCTTTGGACTGTGGGGGAAACCGGAGCACCCGGAGGAAACCCACGCGGACACGGGGAGAACATGCAAACTCCACATAGAAAGGCCCTCGCCGGCCACGGGGCTCGAACCCGGACCTTCTTGCTGTGAGGTGACAGCGCTAACCACTACACCACCGTGCCACCCTGACTGAAGTTATCTGACTTAGTAAATAAATATAGTGCCTGGTTACCCCCTAAGGCACAAACCATTATGGGTAATGTGAAACTAGTCAATAGAGGAAATAATCAGAGTACAGAAACAGTTATTAATGAGTAGAGAAGGGGTGTATAAAATTTTGACTGGCGCCCGATATATACTGTACATATAACTATGTGCTGTATACCGTATGTATATAGATCTCTGTTCTATTAGGTTCTAATTGGTTAAGGTTGAGCGGGGTTAGCAATCAAAACTTTCATACAATCTACTGTATTCCATTAAAACCTCCTGAAAATGAAAATGAATTTATCTGTAAATCATTTTCAGGAGAATCGACACAAGAAATGTTGTGTTCCAGAAAATACAACAGGTTGTGGGAAATATTTGAGTCTTAAGTTTGCACCTAAGTTTGCATACAAACAAACAAATAAACAAATACAGTGGTGCTTGAAAGTTTGTGAACCCTTTAGAATTTTCTATATTTCTGCATAAATATGACCTAAAACGTCATCAGATTTTCACACAAGTCCTAAAAGTAGATAAAGAGAACCCAGTTAAACAAATGAGACAAAAATATTATACTTGGTCATTTATTTACTGAGGAAAATCATCCAATATTACATATCTGTCACTGGCAAAAGTATGTGAACCTCTAGGATTAGCAGTTAATTTGAAGGTGAAATTAGAGTCAGGTGTTTTCAATCAATGGGATGACAATCAGGTGTGAGTGGGCACCCTGTTTTATTTAAAGAACAGGGATCTATCAAAGTCTGATCTTCACAACACATGTTTGTGGAAGTGTATCATGGCATGAACAGAGGAGATTTCTGAGGACCTCAGAAAAAGTGTTGTTGATGCTCGTCAGGCTGGAAAAGGTTACAAAACCATCTCTAAAGAGTTTGGACTCCACCAATCCACAGTCAGACAGATTGTATACAAATGGAGGAAATTCAAGACCATTGTTACCCTCCCCAGGAGTGGTCGACCAACAAAGATCACTCCAAGAGCAAGGCGTGTAATAGTTGGTGAGGTCACAAAGGAACTCAGGGTAACTTCTAAACAACTGAAGGCCTCTCTCACATTGGCTAATGTTAATGTTCATGAGTCCACTATCAGGAGAACACAGAACAACAATGGTGTGCATGGCAGGGTTGCAAGGAGAAAGCCACTGCTCTCCAAAAAGACCATTGCTGCTCATCTGTAGTTTGCTAAAGATCACATGGACAAGCCAGAAGGCTATTGTAAAAATGTTTTCTGGATGGATGAGACCAAAATAGAACTTTTTGGTTTAAATGAGAAGCGTTATGTTTGGAGAAAGAAAAACACTGCATTCCAGCATAAGAACCTTATCCCATCTGTGAAACATGGTGGTGGTAGTATCATGGTTTGGGCTTGTTTTGCTGCATCTGGGCCAGGACGGCTTGCCATCATTGATGGAACAATGAATTCTGAATTATACCAGCGAATTCTAAAGGAAAATGTCAGGACATCTGTCCACGAACTGAATCTCAAGAGAAGGTGGGTCATGCAGCAAGACAACGACCCTAAGCACACAAGTCGTTCTACCAAAGAATGGTTAAAGAAGAATAAAGTTAATGTTTTGGAATGGCCAAGTCAAAGTCCTGACCTTAATCCAATGGAAATGTTGTGGAAGGACCTGAAGCGAGCAGTTCATGTGAGGAAACCCACCAACATCCCAGAGTTGAAGCTGTTCTGTACGGAGGAACGGGCTAAAATTCCTCCAAGCCGGTGTGCAGGACTGATCAACAGTTACCGCAAATGTTTAGTTGCATTTATTGCTGCTCAAGGGGGTCACACCAGATACTGAAAGCAAATGTTCACATACTTTTGCCACTCACAGATACGTAATATTGGATCATTTTTCTCAATAAATAAATGACCAAGTATAATATTTTTGTCTCATTTGTTTAACTGGGTTCTCTTTATCTACTTTTAGGACTTGTGTGAAAATCTGATGATGTTTTAGGTCATATTTGTGCAGAAATATAGAAAATTCTAAAGGGTTCACAAACTTTCAAGCACCACTGTATTTACTCCAGTTTTCCTGATAAACTGTGTTTGATTGATTTATGGACATGAAGATAATACAGAACCTCAAACCAGAAGAATTTGGGACGGGATGGTAAATGCAAATAAAAAAAGAAAACCATTCCTGCGTTTCAGATCTGCAACACGTTCCAAAAAACAGTTGGGACTGAGGCAATTTAGGGCGAGTAATGAGGTAAAACAATTAAATAATGATGTGATGTGAAGCAGGTGATGTCAACAGGTGTCTGTAATCATGATTTGGAACAACATCAGTCTCCAGGAAAGGCCAAGTGTTTGAGGAGTGAAGACGGGCTGAGGATGTCCAGTTTATCAACAAATGCATGAGAAAATTATTGAAATGTTTAAAACCAATGTTCCTCAAAAAAAGATAGGAAGGGATTCAGATATTTCACCCTCTGCGACACATAATATCATTAAACTATTCAAGGAATCTGGAGGAATTTCAGTGTGTAAAGGGCTCAAGCCTAATCTGAACCCCCATGATCTCTGATCCCTCACTGCATCAAGAACTATCATTCATCTACAGCTCATAGAACCACATGGGCTTGGGATTACTCTGGAGAACCTTTATCAAGCTACAATATGGAGTTACATCCACAAACACCAGTTAAAACTTTACTGTGCTAAATGGAAGCCTTATGTTAACTGTGTCTAGAAGCACCATCGACTTCTCTGGTCTCGGAGGCATCTGGGATGGACCATCACACAGTGGGAACATGGATTATGGTCAGATGAATCAGTATTCCAGGACTTTTTTGGAAGAAATGGATGCCGTGTGCTCTGAAGAGGAAAAGGAGCATCCAGCCTGTTAGCAGGAACAAGTCCAAAAGCCAGGGTGTGTCATGGTATGGCGTTGGGTCAGTGCCCTTGGTGAAGGTAGCTTACACTTCTGTGATGGAGCATTAATGCAGAAAAGTGCATTGAGATTTTGTAGCAACATCTGCTGCCTTCAGGACGACGTCTTTTCCAAGGAGATTTCAACAAGATGATGCAAAACCACATTCTGCTCACATTACAAAGGCGTGGCTGTGGAAGAAGAGGGCGTGTCCCCTCTGTCCCCAATAGAGAATGTGTGGAGAATTTAGAAATGATAAATATGACAGTGACGACCCCGAACTGTTCCACACCTTCAGACCTGTTTACAGGAAGAACGGGACAAAAATAACACCTGAGACACTTCATCACTTGGAGTCTTCAGTCCATAAACAGCTTTTAAGTGTCGGGAGAAGGAACGGGAACATTATAAACATCTCATCTCATCTCATTATCTGTAGCCGCTTTATCCTGTTCTACAGGGTCGCAGGCGAGCTGGATCCTATCCCAGCTGACTACGGGCGAAAGGCGGGGTACACCCTGGACAAGTCGCCAGGTCATCACAGGGCTGACACATAGACACAGACAACCATTCACACTCACATTCACACCTACGCTCAATTTAGAGTCACCAGTTAACCTAACCTGCATGTCTTTGGACTGTGGGGGAAACCGGAGCACCCGGAGGAAACCCACGCGGACACGGGGAGAACATGCAAACTCCACACAGAAAGGCCCTCGCCGGCCACGGGGCTCGAACCCGGACCTTCTTGCTGTGAGGCGACAGCGCTAACCACTGCACCACCGTGCCACCCATTATAAACACTATAAACATTATAAAGTGGGAAATGATTTACTGTACTGAGGTTTTTTTAATGTGTTGCAAGAATCAAAATTGAAGTGTTTACTTTGAGAAATGAAATAAAATTCATGAAGTAAAACATCAAGTAATGTCTATTGTACTGATTTGAGTGAAGACAGGTCAAAGATTATTTACACATCATTGTTTTCAGTTTTTCATCTTTACCATCTCAACGTTTTTTCTGATTTGGGTTTTTATATACATCTACATGTATATTATCTCCTTTTTCACATTTATTTTTGGAATGTTATTATTTTTCCTTCTCTATGTTTTAAGAATGACTTTCATTATCCAAGAAATTTTAATTGTCGTATCATTAACATACACTTTATTGTCCTTGTTAAATTTATTTATTTTGCGTCAGTAAAACTGAAAAAAACATATATATACATATATATATATAATTTATTTATTTATTTATTATTATTTTATTTTGCAAATGAGTCCCATAACACTCTCATCACACTAATTATAATTTTAAAAAAATTATTACATGTATAAAACTAATATATTCCATCTAAATTGATATTTCATATGAAATAAAATCTTTTCTTTAATTATTAATGAACATTATACTTTGGATAATTGACACACCATTCCAACCTAAACCATTAAACACACACACACACACACACATACACACACACACACACATACACAAAGAGCAGATGTGAAGTCATTTCCATAACGCTGGGACATTACGCTGTAGCTCTGTGTGTGGTTTATTTGTCGCAGTTTGACTGAATAAAGACGCTGAAACTCAAACAGCCCCGAGCTGTAAGTTATTTTAATCCCATAAACCAATTACAAAGCCATCAGACAAAATACGCCTCAGGAGACATGCAAAGTCACGTTTAATGCTCTTTTATGCAGGGTTCGACTGCCGCATGCTACTTCCTGCAGTTCTGATCTAATCTCATAAACAGGAAGTGGACGCTCACTTGCAGTTCAAACATGGCTGTTTTTTTTTATTTCATTATTTTATTTTTTATTCAACTCAACTGAATATCTGTGAGTTCTGGACTCTGATTGGTCAGAAGATGTTGATTTATTCTCTATAACAGCAGCTTTGACAGTAGTGCAGCTGAAAATCACAGGTTTATGTGTAATTAACACTCTCGTTCTGATATTGTTTCTATCGTAACAGCTCATTTATAGGAGATTAAAAAATTTGTTTAATTGTTGGCATGGTCATGTTTTCAGCTTGTATGGTTGGTTTCAGCTTCCATTTCATGGAAGGAGTCTCCAGTGTCAGTGCTTTGTGATGGTCTGAGGTAAAAACTGGAACTTTAAGTAAACTGACGTTTTTGTTTGTTTTGCAGTTTCTTTGGAATGTGATGTTATTTTTACTTTCTTCAAAAAAGAAAGGGAAAAATTATGTAACTTTCTTAAATGTACCTGTCAACAAATGAAACGTGATGTGTTTTCAATTAACTCTTCAATTAAAACAAAATTGTAATCATTGTTAAATTGCTGTGGTATAAAAGGAATAGAACACTTGGGTATGTGTCTTTTTTTTGTTGTTGCCTTGTTTGCTATCATGCTAGCTCCTTTGTTCGCTTGTGTACTCTAAAGGGGATTTATTTTTCCTACACTGATATTGTATCATGTGGGGAAAAAGTGAATGTGTTATTTGTTCATTTTTTCCCCCTTGAACCAAAACAGTTTGTACAATAATGAGTGAGAATAAAGTCCTGATTCAGATTTAGGGCCAGAGATTTTGTAAAAGTGTCTCTGTTCATCCAGCAGAACACGGCCATCTGTGAGGAGAGATCATGCCGATGCGTGTGTGTGTGTGTGTGTGTGTGCTGGCAAACCGCTCATCAAGATTGATAAGTTACAAAATTATCTTTGGATTTAGCATGAAAGATTTGTCCATTAAAAATACATTACATGCAGAAAGGATCAGTTGATGCTAAATGGAAAAGCCAAAAATCCATTAATTGGGACTCGGCCTGTTCCTCTCAGAGACACGATTCAGCGTGAGACTCGTCCTGCGTGAAAGAGGAGGAAAAATCACAGTGTTGAAAAGTGTGGAAAATCTCACAGACGTCCTTCGGTGGAAAATCAGAAGCTTTTAACCTGAATCACGAATTCAGAAAAATAATCAACACCCGCGCTGATGGAACATGATGGAAACTTCAGAGCATCCAATCAGCAAATTTTATTAACGCTCAGAAAGCCGGAGACAGGTAGCTGATGCTCCAGTGGACTAAAACAACCTGCCATTACGGAGCTAATGAGCCGAGCCGAGTCATCCCGCTCTCCCCTAATCCAGCATGAACCTCACAGGAAAACGCCACGTTGACTCGACGTGAAGCAGACAGACAGAGCAGACGATTATGCAGATGAGCATCACGGCCTCTCACCCTGAGACTAAACCACTTCCTGATTGCTTTTTGGTGAACTTTCACTCGCAGGTGCTTTACCTCTGAATGACATTCCCAGCTCGCGGCTGACCTTTTCTCTCCAACCTGTGCAGAGGCATTGAACGTTAGCCGCATGTTTAACGAATAAACATGATGCAGTATGATCATTAAAGCTTCTTCATTTCAACATCGTAATGTTTCAATGCGTCTTCTTTGGTTCTGTTGATACAGATGTGGCCACTTTGGTCAAATTTATTAACATGTTCCAAAAGCTACAATTTTCTCTTTCAGACTTTCTCAGCAGGTCTGTTTGGAAGATATTTGGGGGTGGGGCTAAGAATGAGATTTGATTGTTGTGGCACTAAATTGCTGTTTGCTAGAATAATTAAAATAGCTAATGTTTGCCTAAAGTTAGTGATGGACAGATGTTACACTGTGAAAACATCAGGCCTCTCCAACACAGAAATGTCTAGTGACCCGTTGCACCAAAAATGTTTGTTTTGTGAAAATATTTTTTAGTTCTGCTGACGATCTCGTGATGTAGGCTCAAATCAATATCAGATAAAAAAAATTATATATATATATATATATATATATATATATATATATATATATATATATATATATATGTCAATTAAATGTTCTATGTTGACCAAATAGGGGTAGTTGGTCCAATATTATATTTTGAATTGGATAAGCTATTTTTGTCTAGGGGCGGCACGGTGGTGTAGTGGTTAGCGCTGTCACCTCACAGCAAGAAGGTCCGGGTTCGAGCCCCGTGGCCGGCGAGGGGCTTTCTGTGCGGAGTTTGCATGTTCTCCCTGTGTCCACGTGGGTTTCCTCCGGGTGCTCCGGTTTCCCCCACAGTCCAAAGACATGCAGGTTAGGTTAACTGGTGACTCTAAATTGAGCGTAGGTGTGAATGTGAGTGTGAATGGTTGTCTGTGTCTATGTGTCAGCCCTGTGATGACCTGGCGACTTGTCCAGGGTGAACCCCGCCTTTCACCCGTAGTCAGCTGGGATAGGCTCCAGCTCGCCTGCGACCCTGTAGAAGGATAAAGCGGCTACAGATAATGAGATGAGATGAGATTTTTGTTTAGTTTACATAATTACAAAACCAATACCTTAAAGTAGAACAAAGTTGTGGTGACCATACATATGTATGATGAACTCAGCATGTAACGATATATCATTCAATGATAAACTGCGATACAAATTTATGACGATTTGAATTGATTAAATTAATAAATAAACCTCCAGGACTCCCGAGGCAGCTGACGGGTATCGGCAGGCCAGGCGTGCTGCAGCTCGGGCAGTTGCGGAGGCAAAAACTCGGAACTGGGAGGAGTTCGGGGAGGCCATGGAGAAGGACTATCGGTTGGCCTCGAAGAAATTCTGGCAAACCGTCCGGCGCCTCAGGAGGGGGAAGCAGTACTCTGCCAACACTGTTTACAGTGCGGGTGGGGAGCTGTTGACCTCGACTGGGGACATTGTCGGGCGGTGGAAGGAATACTTTGAGGATCTCCTCAATCCCACCGTCATGTCTTCCACTGAGGAGACTGAGGCTGATGACTCAGAGGTGGACTCGTCCATTACCCAAGCCGAAGTCACTGAGGTGGTTTGCAAGCTCCTCGGTGGCAAGGCACCGGGGGTGGATGAGATCCGCCCTGAGTATCTCAAGTCTCTGGATGTTGTGGGGCTGTCTTGGTTGACACGCCTCTGCAACATCGCGTGGCGGTCAGGGACAGTGCCTCTGGAGTGGCAGACTGGGGTGGTGGTCCCTCTTTTTAAGAAAGGGGACCGGAGAGTGTGCCCCAATTATAGGGGAATCACACTTCTCAGCCTCCCAGGGAAGGTTTACTCCAGGGTACTGGAGAGGAGAATTCGACCAATAGTCGAACCTCGGATCCAGGAGGAACAATGCGGTTTTCGTCCTGGTCGCGGAACACTGGACCAGCTCTATACCCTTCATAGGGTGCTCGAGGGTTCATGGGAGTTTGCCCAACCAGTCCACATGTGCTTTGTGGATCTGGAGAAGGCATTCGACCGTGTCCCCCGTAGTATTCTGTGGGGGGTGCTTCGGGAGTATGGGGTTCGGGGCTCTTTGCTAAGGGCTGTCCGGTCCCTGTACGAACGGAGCAGGAGTCTGGTTCGCATTGCCGGCAGTAAGTCAGACCTGTTCCCAGTGCATGTTGGACTCCGGCAGGGCTGCCCTTTGTCACCGGTTCTGTTCATAATTTTTATGGACAGAATTTCTAGGCGCAGCCAGGGGCCAGAAGGAATCCTGTTTGGGAACCACAGGATTTCATCTCTGCTT
Organism: Neoarius graeffei; assembly: GCF_027579695.1. Taxonomy (NCBI): domain Eukaryota; kingdom Metazoa; phylum Chordata; class Actinopteri; order Siluriformes; family Ariidae; genus Neoarius; species Neoarius graeffei. The sequence goes on along the minus strand of NC_083595.1, from coordinate 54,303,587 downwards.
TTTGCGGATGATGTTGTCCTGTTGGCTTCTTCAAACCAGGACCTTCAGCATGCACTGGGGCGGTTTGCAGTCGAGTGTGAAGCGGCTGGGATGAGAATCAGCACCTCCAAGTCCGAGGCCATGGTTCTCGACCGGAAAAGGGTGGCTTGCCCTCTCCAGGTTGGTGGAGAAGTTCTGCCTCAAGTGGAGGAGTTTAAGTATCTCGGGATCTTGTTCACGAGTGAGGGAAGGATGGAGCGTGAGATCGACAGGCGGATCGGTGCAGCCTCCGCAGTGATGCGGTCGCTTTACCGGTCCGTTGTGGTGAAGAAGGAGCTGAGCCAAAAGGCGAAGCTCTCAATTTACCGGTCGATCTACGTTCCGACTCTCACCTATGGTCATGAGCTTTGGGTAATGACCGAAAGGACAAGATCGCGGATACAAGCGGCCGAAATGAGTTTCCTTCGCAGGGTGGCTGGGCGCTCCCTTAGAGATAGGGTGAGAAGCACAGTCACTCGGGAGGAGCTCGGAGTAGAGCCGCTGCTGCTCCACATCGAGAGGAATCAGCTGAGGTGGCTCGGGCATCTTTTTCGGATGCCTCCTGGACGCCTCCCTGGGGAGGTGTTCCAGGCATGTCCCCCCGGGAGGAGGCCCCGGGGAAGACCCAGGACACGCTGGAGGGACTATGTCTCTCGGCTGGCCTGGGAACGCCTCGGTGTTCTTCCCGAGGAGCTGGCCGAGGTGTCTGGGGAAAGGGAAGTTTGGGCTTCCCTGCTTAGACTGCTGCCTCCGCGACCCGGTCCCGGATAAAGCGGAAGAAGACGAGACGAGACGAGACGAGAAATTAATAAATAAATAAATTGTGATTATTATCAGAATGTGTCATCTCTTAGTTTTTCCTCACTGCAGTTGTGTTGTTTAGACAGCAGAGGGCACTCTATATAACATACAATAGCTGGAATATGCGTGACTTCATGTCGGTGGAAGTAACACAGCACTAATGCCACAAAACACACAGCAAACAGATGTGAAAGAGCTGTTGTGTGATTGTGAATAAATAAATTCAACAAGAAATCATCTCTCTTTTTACAGACTGCTGAAAAATAAAGAAAAGAGAAGCAAAAGGAGGCAGAACAAATATTTGTCAAAGTTTATTAAGAAAATTAATGTGTGTGTGTGTGTGTGTGTGTGTGTGTGTGTGTGTGTGTGTGTTTTTCACTTTTAATAAAATGAATATTTAGTTAATAGGCTATTATATTTTACTCTAACCTTGACAAATGTGAGTAAATAATTATTGTTGGTGAAGTAAATGAAACAAATGTGTTTCTATTAAATTATATATATATATATATATATATAAAGTTGATAAAGAATATGAAAACAAATGTTGCATATTTTTGGTTATAATTTCATTCATTCATTCATTTTTTTTTCTGAAAACATCATGAGAAACTTGAATTATGAGCCAAATATCGTGACTCGAATTGAATTGCGAATTGAGTGAATCATTACCTGCCTGTGCTGAATGTTAAGTGAATTTGAATCAGCTCTGTTTGCATCTTATAAATATTATTGATTTCACGTCACAGTCAAAAACTACTGCAGTTTAACTTGAAAATTAAATGTCTTCATCGAAGTACAATTCAGTTCCTTGATGTTGAAAGTTCAACCTTTAAAATTCTGCCAAAAAGTCAAACAATTCTATCAGAAATATTTGCTCCAAACTCCAGGCCAAAAATACTATTCCCTGCCACCAGCATGAACATATTCTAATGACGCCTGCAGTCAGTTTGTTATTGACTCTTTTCCGAGGTTCAGGAAGATCTTCTGGACTGCCTTAAAGATCTACCTGAGGTCCTTGAGGTACTCTATATGACGAGTGTAAAGCAGACCAGAGAGGAGAGTCAAGGTGTTTGTGGTTGTGAAGTGTCCCGGATTGTCTATAATGCCTTCCTGTTCCAGTACTTCTGCCACATGTACCACCATGGGATATGATCCTGAATGTGCAGTCCTGTCACCCACCACTTCAACAATTCCCGTTTTCATGTCCTTTGTGTGTGTGTGTGTGCGCGCGTGTGTGTATGAGCCCACTGCCTCAGTATCCTGTGAAACAGTCAACATTATTAAAGCTTTGAGTTTTCTAACAATGGATAACAGAAACTCACGCTAAACACATTCATCAAGAAACTGAAACAACTAAACTGGGCCAAATCTAATATATATATATTAGTGCTGGGCGGCACGGTGGTGTAGTGTTTAGCGCTGTCGCCTCACAGCAAGAAGGTCCTGGGTTCGAGCCCCGTGGCCGGCGAGGGCCTTTCTGTGCGGAGTTTGCATGTTCTCTCCGTGTCCGCGTGGGTTTCCTCCGGGTGCTCCGGTTTCCCCCACAGTCCAAAGACATGCAGGTTAGGTTAACTGGTGACTCTAAATTGAGCGTAGGTGTGAATGTGAGTGTGAATGGTTGTCTGTGTCTATGTGTCAGCCCTGTGATGACCTGGCGACTTGTCCAGGGTGAACCCCGCCTTTCACCCGTAGTCAGCTGGGATAGGATCCAGCTTGCCTGCGACCCTGTAGAAGGATGAAGTGGCTACAGATAATGAGATGAGATGAGATATTAGTGCTGTCAAGCGATTAAAATATTTAATCGCGATTAATGTCACAACTGTCATAGTTAACTCGCGATTAATCGCAATTTTATCGCACATTTTTGTCACATGAAAAACCATTGTAATTCTCTTATCAGCGTAAAAAAGTGAATGGGCTTGCTTTGTACCAATGTTTTTTTTTTTATTTATTGCAGAGCATAACACGTCTTGTCACAGCCACTGACATCCATAACTTCCATATTAGATGAGAAAACCAAGGGATGAAAAATAAAGTGCATATCACTGTGAAAATAAAAAAATGTTTTATTTTACTCTTCATTAGTTTCTTTTGAAGAGAAGTATTTGCCATAAAAGAAGAAAAAAACAGATAACAAAAATAAAAACATTCATCATACGTTCAAAAATGTTCATCATAGTGTGGCACTGTATTCTCTAATTCTCACTGCTTATAACTCTACACCCCCCCGGTGGAGATGAGCTGGGAAACTGAAGACTGAAGGAACAGTATTGAAAAGTATTTTTCCAGTCTCACCTGTGAAAGGTAATCCCATGTGATCTCGTTTGGACGGTAAACCTGTTGGTACAGTTAAACGCAGCACACGACAAGCCTCAGCAGGAACTACGGGTGACTCGCAGGGCCAAATTAGAATTTGCGTTAACGGCACTATTTTTTTTAATCGCGTTAAATTGAGATCGCGTTAACGCGTTATTATCGCGTTAACTTTGACAGCACTAATATATATATATATATATATATATATATTACCAGAATGGGCGGCACGGTGGTGTAGTGGTTAGCGCTGTCGCCTCACAGCAAGAAGGTCCTGGGTTCGAGCCCCGGGGCCGGCGAGGGCCCTTCTGTGTGGAGTTTGCATGTTCTCCCCGTGTCCGCGTGGGTTTCCTCCGGGTGCTCCGGTTTCCCCCACAGTCCAAAGACATGCAGGTTAGGTTAACTGGTGACTCTAAATTGAGCGTAGGTGTGAATGTGAGTGTGAATGGTTGTCTGTGTCTATGTGTCAGCCCTGTGATGACCTGGCGACTTGTCCAGGGTGAACCCCGCCTTTCGCCCGTAGTCAGCTGGGATAGGATCCAGCTTGCCTGCGACCCTGTAGAAGGATAAAGCGGCTAGAGATAATGAGATGAGATGAGATTACCAGAATGTTCTCTGAAATTGAATTGAAATTGAATCAGTCATACTGTTTAATTTAAAAACTGTTTCACCATTGAAAATGCATGAAGAAAAATTACAGCAGCTTTCTACCTGTATACATAAATGATTAATAAACCTCTTCATCCAGTTTCTCCAGAAGTTCCTCCATTTTATTACCTCCTACTCATCTTGCTTTGGCTCTGTATATTTTCAGCAGCTCCCTGGTGTGATTGTCCAGCGATGTCAGGAACGCTGAGTTTAGTTCCACATGGCTGGTGTGTAAAAATTCAGAATAAACCTGTGGGTCATTATGAGAGATTCAGAATTAATAAACTAATGATACTTAGTTATAATTAGAACCGAGCAAGCTAATTATCAAAGCATAAACACTATATTTTGTAAAACAGCGCTGTAGCTCATCACTAGAACATTGTTTGCTCCCATTCAGATCTAGCCAGCGTACAAATTTTACACTTTACTCCATCCATCGGAGCAGATGACTGGGCAATCACTCATTTCACAGTTCAGTACATCATACAGCACAGAATCGGAATATATCAGACATTAAGAAAATTAAAATGCAGGTAATAGCCATAATATAGAAATATAGAACCTGGAGCCGTTTAGCAGTCCAGTAGGCAAGTTATTGCTAGCAATCCTGATATAAGTGTGTTAAATAAACAGACTGTGATATTTATATCCAAGTTGTAAGACAGTGGATCGCCAAAGAACTAATAAACACTACAAATCTCATCTCATCTCATTATCTGTAGCCGCTTTATCCTGTTCTACAGGGTCGCAGGCAAGCTGGATCCTATCCCAGCTGACTACGGGCGAAAGGCGGGGTTCACCCTGGACAAGTCGCCAGGTCATCACAGGGCTGACACATAGACACAAACAACCATTCACACTCACATTCACACCTACGCTCAATTTAGAGTCACCAGTTAACCTAACCTGCATGTCTTTGGACTGTGGGGGAAACCGGAGCACCCGGAGGAAACCCACGCGGACACGGGGAGAACATGCAAACTCCACACAGAAAGGCCCTCGCCGGCCATGGGGCTCGAACCCGGACCTTCTTGCTGTGAGGCGACAGCGCTAACCACTACACCACTGTGCCGCCCCTTTTTGACAATCATTATTTCAAATTCAAAGATTTGTATTGGCAATTCACTATATACTGTATCCAGAACATACAGGAGAATCGAAATGCCGTTTCTCTCTCACCTTACTTGTAAAATCAAATAAAATATAAAAAATATATAAAATATAGATAATATAGGTAAAAATACACTCTAAAATCAATGTATAAAATAGCAGTAGTGCAAATACAGTACAATATCTGTAATGGAGAAGGTGCTTAGAAGAGCAGCTTATGAGGTGTACATGAAGAGTAGTGAAATGATCAATAGCAGCAGATACAACAGTAATGCTAATGTTTGTGGTGTGATGTGCAAACGGATGAGATAGATTTCTTGTGTGAATGAATGTGTTACAGTCCAGGGGCAGGGGGTAGGTAGTGGACAGAATTCAGCATACTGACAGCCTGGTGGATGAAGCTGTTCAGCAGTCTTGTGGAGCGGGCCCGGAGGCTCCGGTACCTTTTCCCTGAGGGCAGGAGGCTGAAGAGTGAGTGTGATGGGTGCGAGGTGTCACCAGTGATGCTGATGGCTCTTCAGGTGAGACGGGAGTGGTAGGTGTCCGTAAAGGAGGACTGAGGGGTACCAATGATCTTGCTGGCCGTGTTCACTATGCGTTGCAGAGTCTTCTGGCAGGAGGCATTGCAGCCTCTGTACCATGCAGTGATGCAGCCACTGAGGACACTCTCAATGGTGCCCCTGTAGAATGAGCACATGCTGGGGGGTGGGACTTGTGCACTCCTCAGTTTGTGGAGGAAGTAGAGGCGAGTTTGAGCCTTCTTGGCCAGCGATGTGGTGTTGTTGGACGAGGAGAGGTCCTCAGCGATGTGCACCCCCAGGAATTTGGTGCTGCTCACCCTCTCCACTGCAGCACCGTCGATGGTCAGAGGAGGATGCTGTGAGTGACCTCTTCTGAAGTCAGCCACAATCTCTTTGGTCTTGCCCACGTTCAGGAAGAGATTGTTGTCTTTGCTCCGCTGGACCAGTTGGCTCACCTCATTCCTGTAGTTGGCTTCATCGTTGTTAGTGATGAGGCCCACCACAGTCATGTCATCCACAAACTTGATGATATGGTTGGTGCTGTAGGTTGGTACACAGTCATGAGTCAGCAGGGTGAAGAGCAGTGGGCTGAGCACACACCCTTGTGGGGCCCCTGTGCTCAGCATGATGGTGCTGGAGGTGTTACTGCCGACCCACACGTTCTGTGGCCTCCCTGTAAGAAAGTCCAGCACCCAGTTACAAAGAGAGGTGTTGAGTCCCGAATGTCCGAGGTTTTGTATTAGCTGCTGGGGAATGATTGTGTTGAATGCTGAACTGTAATCCAAGAACAGCATTCGCACATAGGTGTTCTTTGAGTCCAGGTGAGTGAGGGCTGGGTGGAGAGCAGTGGAGATAGCATCCTCTATAGACCTGTTTGACCTATTTGTAAATTGGAATGGGTCATGAAAGGGAGGGAGGATGGACTTGATGTTCTGCATGACCAGTCGCTCAAAGCACTTAATGATGATAGAAGTCAGTGCTATGAGCCGATAGTCATTATAACTGGATGGGAGGGGCTTCGTTGGCACTGGTATTATGGTTGTGGCTTTGAAACACATGGGGACAACAACTTGGTTCAGGGAGATCTTAAAGATGTCAGCGAGGACATCCTTGAGCTCCATGGCACAGTCCTTCAAAACACGACCAGGTATGTTGTGTGGTCCAGCTGCCTTACATGGGTTGATCCTGGAGAGGGTCCTCTCCACACTGGCTGGAGCCAGACATACAGTCTACTTGTCCGGGGGAGGAGCGGTCTTCTGTGCTGGTGTGTTATTTTGTGTTTCAAAGCGTCTAAAGAAGTCATTGAGGCAGTTTAGCAATGTCATGTCACTCTCACAGGTCCTTGGTGGGGGTTTGTAGTTTGTGAGGGTTTGAATGCCATGCCAGAGAGACTGTCCATCTCTGGTGTTGCTGAAGTGTCCAGATATTTCCTTGCTGTACTGACGTTTTGCCTCCCTGATGCCATGGGACAGGTTGGCTCTGGCTGTTGCTAGTCCTGTGGTGTCACCAGCCCTAAAGGCTGTGTCCTGAGCCCTCAGGAGCCTGTGAACCTCTCCTGTCAGTCAAGGCTTCTGGTTAGCATGAACAGTGATGGTTTTGCAGTGAGTGACATCATCAATGCATTTTGCGATGTATGCTGTGACTGCCTCGGTGTATTCCTCTTTGTCTATGTGGTCATTGTAAGTGGCTGCTTCTTTGAAAATGTCCCAGTGTGTAGTTCTAAAACAGTCCTTCAAAGCATAGGAGGCCCCCTCTGGCCACACACATACCTGCTTTTGTGTTGGTCTGATGTCTCTCACTCTGGGTCTGTATGCTGGTCTCAGCATGATGGCGATGTGATCAGAGAGACCCAGGTGGGGGAGGAGGGAGGCCTTGTAAGCTCCTTTGTGGGTTATGTACACCAAGTCCAGTAAGTTGTCACATCTTGTTGGAAAGTCCACATGTTGATGTAGTTTGGGCAGTAAAACCTTTAAATCTGGGTGATTGAAGTCACCTGTTATGATGAGGAATCTGTCTGGATGTGCTGTCTGTTGTTCACTGATGGCCTGGTAGATTTCATTGAGTGCCTCGCTCCTAACGTTGATGTAAGCGGTGGGATGGATGTAAACAGTGATGAGCAGAATCGATGTAAACTCCCTCGGTAGGTACAGTAGAAGGGTCGGCACTTGATGATGATAAACTCCGCCAGCAGAGAACAGAGTTTGTGCACAACAGTAGCATTCCGGCACCAAGTGTTGCTGATGTAAACACGCATTCCCCCACCATGAGTCTTGCCTCCTTCCATAAAGGCTTGGCTGGCATGGTAGCATGTTAGCTCAGCTAGCTGGCTAGCGGAGTCCGGGATGTTGTTATCCAGTCAGGATTCTGTAAAGATGAAATACAGCAGTCCCCCACATCATGTAGCGCAGATCTTCTAAGTTCTGTGTGATCTATTTTGTTGTCTTGTGAGTGTACATTGGCCAGAATGAGGGATGGTATCGTGGGTCTGTGCGGGCTAGCGGCTAGCCTAGCTCGAATGCCTCCGCACTTGCCACACTTCTGTTTCCTCTCACACCGCTTCCGGCGCCTCCTCTCTGGGTGAGACACAACAGGCAAATCCAGTGATGTAGTAGTCCAGTGGAGAAGACCCAGGCCTCAAAGTTCCTCTATGACTTTCTAGTCCAAGACAAGATGTTTGGTCATGTTTCCTATAGCCAGAAGGCAGTGGCGACGATATCTTGTGAGTGACATTGTCGGTGCACTACTTGCACACGTGCGTAGACATAAAGAACACAGACATACACTAGAACACATACTTTTAGACACTAAATGCGGAGAGAGAGGGGCTGCTGCATCCATTTGCGCCGCTGTCTGGTTGATGTTGAGTCAACATTTAATTTCTTCTTCATTTACACAACTTTTCTTTTCGACAGTTATTGTTTATTTTACTTATTATGTTTTATAGTGCATGGTAACACGGTATTCTGGTGAGATTTAATGTTAACTCCATGTAAGGATGTAAATCAAGACTCTGAAGCTGTGCTTTTACTAATATGAGCTCGTTTATTCACGAGCTGGCTAACTTTGGTGATATCAGGTACTTCATTTTGAAAGAACAGCAGATGGACATGTAGGCGTTCCTTATTTGCATAAAATTTTCATTTTTTAGATCTTCACAATTGAAAATATGAATGAAGACATTGATCTAATATTAATCTTTCTGAGATTATTAGAAAATTGTTAACTATTAAACTGATTGCAGATATTTTCAAACTTCAAACGTGAATCTGCTGAAAAATACTCAGCAAATATTTTTAGAGAGAAGCATCTCTAAAATTATCTGACAGTTGTTCATTTCTTTGCAGCTTATTGAATATCAATAAAACATGATGCTACCACCCTCGTGTTTCACAGTGGGATTGGTGTTCTCATGGTGATAACACCATTTCTGCCAAATGGAGCACATTATGCCAAAGGCAAATCATACAATTTTGGTCTCAGACTACAGAACATTTTTCTACATCTCATGAGTTTCCAACTTCAGCTTTTGACAAACTCCAAACAGAATTTCGTATGACTCGCCACACCGACATAAAGCCTTGCTTTGGGCACTGGTTGTCCTGTGGACCTCTCCAGCTCCTTCAGAGTTCTTCTTGTCTTCATGAGTCATGATTGTTCCATATTCTTTCCATTTTTTGAATCAAGGATTGAAGTTTGGATTTTTTTTTTAAAATAACAAATATTGTTCCAGATGTTTGTCCTGGACTTGTTTTGATTCTCCTTGGTTGTTATGATGCTGTGTGTTTAGATAGGTCCTCTAACAAATGTATTTATGATATTAACACTTTATTTACATGCAGGTCTCATTATTCAGATAATTATTTCATTTCTGGTGATAATTTGCGTGTTTTACAGCAATGGGGATGATTACTTATCCAATCAAGTTGGACTTTTTTTTTTTTTTACTTGTGAATAATTTTTACTTTACTCATAAATGCACTTAGCTGTAACACTACAACATATCCTGATTCAGTGATACTGTTCCAAATGTATTTTATTATATTTTACAACCATTTTAAAGATGGTCCTGTGTAAACATTTACAGCAGTCCTGATTCCTTGCTTCAGTTCAGCTCACTATTGATTGGCTCTGTTCTGTTATGAATATTTATGATGTGTGGACTTTCTGCTTGGCACAACACTGATTCTGTTGTCAACACTGATTCTGACCTGTCAGGAAAACGCTGTACATGAACACGCTCGTGATCACCACATTTGCTTTCGACTCTGTCACATTATTTAACAATCTTCAGGGTTAAACAGTTGAATAAATAAAACTCGGTAAAATCTGATTGAAGTCTTTTGGGTGTTTCACATTGCGAATGCATCGCTTCTTTCTGAGAGGACAGACACCTAACCGCTCGCTCGCTGTCATTGCTAACGAAATGCAGATGACATGGAGGGAAGATAAAGAGAAAGAGAGAGTGATGAAGGCTGAGCTCTTGGGAGGGATGATGGCTGCTGTCATTAGTGCAGGACGTGGTCAGGGTTTGAAAACTGGGGATATTATATAAGCACAGACACTTTCTCCGCCTCCTTGTCTGCCAGATATGGCAAATTAGCACTTTTATTTTCTCCATCTCATTTAATTCTGTTATTTTCATCATCATGCTGTCATCTTTGCACAATAATTGCAAATACACTGATCAGCCATAACATTAAACCCACTGACAGGTGAAGTAAATAATGTTATCTCATTACAGTGGCACCTGTCAAGGGGCGGGGTTTATTATGGGTGGGGTTTATTAGGCAGCAAGAGAACAGTCAGTTCTTGAAGTTGATTTGTTGGAAGCAGGAAAAATGGGCGAGTGTAAGGATCTGAGCGACTTTGACAAGGACCAAATTGTGATGGTGAGATGACTGGGTCTGAGCATCAACAAAATGGCACATCTTGTGGGGTGTTCCCGGTATGCAGTGGTTAGTACCGAACAAAAGTGGTCCAAGGATCCAAAGGACAACCGGTAAACCGGCGACAGGGTAATGGGTTTTGAAGGCTCATTGATTCACATGGGGCATGAAGGCTAGCCTATATGGTCCAATCCCACAGAAGAGCTCCTGTAGCACAAACTGCTGAAGATGTTAAAGCTGGCTAAAACAGAAAGATGTCAGCATTAATTTTTTAATGTCTTCAGACCATCAATCTCAACTTGCAACCAAAAATATTCTTTCCGTTGTGAGATTTTAATCAAAAATAGCAAAATCAGGCCTAAAACCAAATATCTTACTTGTCAATCAGTTAACATCAATGAAGATTCCAGAGAAAGTCTACAAAAGTAAAATAAGGCATCCCACAAGGTCATATTTTAGGCCCCCATTTGTTCTACATTTATATACAGCACTTTTTTTTTTTTTAAGGGCAACCAGTGAACCATACCTGTCAACTTTGAGGTTTGAAAAAAAGGGATATTTCCCAGATTTTTAACTCAAAATAAGGGAAAATTTCGGAAAGTCATACCCTTCACCAAAAGTGGGTGTGTAGTTGAATGGGGGGCGATTTTCTATCTAGCATTTGTGATTTCCTGTACTCTGGTGCATGTTGGTGATAGCCAAGACCCAAACTCAATATGCTTATGGTTTATAGAGTGCATTTGTGAATAAACTATACATTTATTTTTATTTGCTTTCAGTGGTACCAGTTATTTCCCAAATTAAGGGCTAAAATACGTATCTTATGTTAAAATAAGAAAGGTCATTATATAACCAGTCAATAAATTCAATTCCATTGCAATTTATTATGGTTTTACCATAATCATGGCCTCGGAACACTAGATAGATAGATAGATAGATAGATAGATAGATAGATAGAGTAATAAAGATTAATATAAAATATTAAACCAAGAGTGATTTAAAATGGGTAAGTTTCAGATAGAAAATAAAATAGACAATGAGTGGATAAAACAGTTAATACACCAATTAGTTTACACTAGGCTATTTATGAGGTCTTAGCCAGGACATACTTAATGTAAACATGTGTAGCTTAGGCAGCTGGGCCATAGAAGGTTCACGCTGCACGCTGCATGCTGCACGCTGCACGCTACACGCGTGTAAAGAAAAGTGGACAAACGTAGCATGACTTGCTCTGGGCCATAGAACGGCGTTCACGTTGCACGCTGCACACTTCACGCGTGAAGCGAGAAATGAACATGCACACTTTTTTCTAGGCGTGAAGATGGAAATTCCAGTCAATGCATGCGGTCACCGCCACGCCAGCCAATCAGAACGGGTCTAGGGAGATAACTCTATGCTTTCAGGGGAAAACTTCAGAAAAAATATAATTGAATGGTATAATTGAAAAATAGTTCTTCATCGGGATTGTCAAGCAGATTATAGAATGTTCGGTGAAATTCACCACGGGTTTCTCTCAGAAGGAAGTGTTCTCGGCTCCAAATTCTGTTCCTTTTTCTCTTCCTCTGTCTCAGTAAAAGCAGAATGAGGCAATCGTCGTCATCCGAAGAGTCCATATTGTTGGTTACTCGGTCAAAGTAGAACAGGCGCAACACGTGAACATCCAAGCATGAAGTTTAATGGCCCAGGGTCCGGTTCTTCACGAGAACGTGTAGCGTGTAGCGTGCAGCATGCAGCGTGCAGCGTGAACCTTCTATGGCCCAGCTGCCTTACCTTTGATTATTTGGGAGGCTTTCGTTTTCCCCATGGAAAATTTCTTTGCGATGGAAGAGTCTGGGAACATTCCAGCCACGCACTTGTTGAAATCATCAAAGAAAGAGAGGCTAATGTTTTTCTTAGCTATTAGCATTGCCATCTTCACCTCAGACCTAATCAGTGTTGCCAGATACTGCTGACGTTTTCCAGCCCAAAATATGTTCAAAACCCGCCAAAATGCACTTGAAACCGCCCAACTTGGGCGGGAAACTGCCCAATCTGGCAACGCTGGACCTAATCACTTGTTCAGCCTCGCCTCCGGACGGAGTTCTGTAATTACTGATGCCTGAGAGGGCGGGGACGTGAATTCATGGCCCGACTTCCTGCTGTAAACTCCTGTCAGAGGCGCGTCATGAATTCTGGACCTACCGACTTTTTTATATTGTGAAAATACGGGACTTTTATATAATGTCAAAATACGGGATATTTTCGGGAAAATAAAAACATGGGAAGACAGCAGGAAATAAGTCAAAATAAGGGATTTCCCGGGAAAAACGGGAGGGTTGACACAGGTATGCAGTGAACTGGCAACAGGGTAATGGGTGTCGAAGGCTTATTGATCTGCATGGGGCATGAAGGCTAGCCTATATGGTCTAATCCCACAGAAGAGATCCTGTAGCACAAACTGACACCTTTCTGTTTCAGCCAGCATTAACATTTTCAGCAGTTTGTGCTCCAGTAGCTCTTCTGTAGGATTGGACCAGGATACCCACAGATGGTAATCTTCATAGTCTTCATTTGGAACTCAATATAATCCCAGCTGACTGAAGGTGAGGGACGGGGTTCACCCTGGGCAGGTCAGCAATATGTCACAAGGCTATACAGAGATGGACAACCATCACACTCACATTCACACACCTCTGAGGGATTTAGAGGAGCCAGTTGACCAAATCTACATGTCTTCGGACTGTGGGAGGAAATGGAGAACCCTGAGGAAACCCATACAGGCACAAGGAGAGAACATGAGAACTCCACACAGAAAGACCCCAGTCGGCTGTGAGGTTCGAATCCAGAATGTTCTTGATGTCCCATCCTGCATGGTCTGCAGAATTCAGAAACACACTTATACCACAGTGATTTTTTTTTCCTTTGCAAAACAATGAGACAAAACTCAAGAAGAAAAATATCTGAAGTTTTTAGGGAAGTTTCATGTCTTTTGTGTGGGTTTTGAAATGCATTTGCGCTGGAAATTCTGCTGAAATTTGGCAACCCTGATTAATTCTATTACCTGCAGTTGGACAAAAACTCAAAGCCAGCTTTTAGACTGTACAACCGATGACTGTTATTGACTCTCGACTGACTGTTACAGGGTGACTCAAACAAGAGTTGCATAAGTCAAGTGCATTAGCCTCTCAGCTTCATTTTGTTTGAGGTTTTGTTATTATTAATGTCATCCTGCTACACCAAATGGTCTACAGTCCCAAACTGTATGAACACCACAGATAAAAGTGTTAATATAACAGGGATGTGTCCTAATCCACTCTCCATTCACTCTGTGCATCCTCGTCAGTGCATTATGGATATTTTATCCCCAATAGGCACATACTGTAGCCACCAGCTTTCCTCACTGCAGTGGTGCATTGTGGGATTTTCATGGATATCTTCCTTTCTGCTTTCAGATGATGGTGCACTATACGTACAGATGATTACAGAGACAGATGGTTATTATTCTCCACTGAGCTGCTGCAGAGAGCAGGGTGAGTTTCTCCGGTCTATCTCGACTCCTCTTAATTTTCTCACGTCACCTCAGGCTCAGATCAGCCTCAGGTTTCTCATTAGAGATGCACTCTACTATTTCCAACTCAACTAGCCAGGAAACAAATATGACCTGTATGTCAGGCTTTGGGCGGCATGGTGGTGTAGTGGTTAGCGCTGTCGCCTCACAGCAAGAAGGTCCTGGGTTCGAGCCCCGGGGCCGGCGAGGGCCTTTCTGTGCGGAGTTTGCATGTTCTCCCCGTGTCCGCGTGGGTTTCCTCCGGGTGCTCCGGTTTCCCCCACAGTCCAAAGACATGCAGGTTAGGTTAACTGGTGACTCTAAATTGAGCGTAGGTGTGAATGTGAGTGTGAATGGTTGTCTGTGTCTATGTGTCAGCCCTGTGATGACCTGGCGACTTGTCCAGGGTGAACCCCGCCTTTCGCCCGTAGTCAGCTGGGATAGGATCCAGCTCGCCTGCGACCCTGTGGAAGGATGGAGCGGCTAGAGATGAGATGTGAGGCTTTGGTTGCTAAGTGTTGAACGATTCTTTTAAGTGAATTTGATAAATCAATAAACATTAATGAATAAATAGGGCAAATATGCAAATTACTAAAAGCAACATGTTCATGTGATTTGCATCAAAAGCAATTAAACAGACTGTGAACTGTAATCCATTCTTATATTACCATACAGCTGCATATAAGAAAGATTATTTCTTTGAAAAAAAAAAAGGTTTGGTTTACTTTAACTACTGAAAAAAAAAGTGTGTGTGTGTGTGTGTGTGTGTGTGTGTTTGGGGGGGGGGGGGGGGGGGTAGTGAAGGGAATCAAGATCACTATAATGAAAATGTCTTTGACTCTGGAGCCCACACTCCCGGGCTCACCCAACACTCAGGACTCCACTTTCTACAATCCCACTCACACACCAGTCACTACCACATGCACTCCATCAGCCAACCCGGAGCCACTTCCAAGGAGTGGGTCCCCCGAGTTCTAATCACCATCACCTGTACCTTTTTGTTTATGTCTGTATTTATACCCCTTTGTTTGTTTTGTTCTTTGCACAGTATTGCCTCTACATTTCGTGAGCCTATTGAGCGTTATTATTCTGATTGTTTACCAGTGTATGTCCGTTTTTTCCTGTTTCTCCTTGCCCCGGTGTTTATTTGCCTGTTTCTCTTGCTTCCCATTTTTTCGATCCTCACCTGTTTCCTGATTGCGATTTGCCTAGCCCTTGTGTTTTGATTGCCCGTGTCGACTGATTCCTGGTTCTTGGTCTATTGCCTGTTTCCTGACCATGATTTGTCTAGCTCTCGTTACTGTTTTGGATTTCTCGGTATTGACCTGGCCTGGATTCTGTACATTGTCTTATTTCATTGTTCTCATTAAAACCTTGAGTTCATTCACAATCCGCGAGCATCTGGTTTGTCACAGCCGCATTACACTTTGCAACATTAATAATCACGTTATCACATGTAATGTTGGACTCACTGACAAAATTGCTAAAATTTAATTAATTCATTCATTCATTCATTAAATAAATCCCAATAAATACACTTTTCTGCATCTGATCCTGTTTTGAATCAGTTAGTCTTGCCCTTATGAACACAGTTTTTAAATGAATTCATAGACAGAATCTGTGAGTTCTTCGACAGCATGTGTGTTTACTTCACACAGCTTCGCAGCTTGCACATGTTATTAATGGCTAATTGAAATCTCGAGTAAAGATGTGCATATGCAGATTCAAGACAACTGGGTGAAAATGAAAAATGAAGCAATTTAAACACATCCAGTTTGCAAGAAAACAGGAAAAAAACATCAAGTTGCTAGCAACCATCCCTGTGTAGGACATGATCATGTGACTTGACAAATATAGGGTCCTGGGAATAAAGGACAATGAGACCATTGGACTCTGGAAAATAGGACCCGAGAATACAGGACCCTGTAAATTTAGGAAGCAATAATACAGGACCATGGAAATATAGGTCCCTAGAAATCTAGAAGAATAGAGCTATAGGACCCTGAAAATATAGGACCCTAGAATACAGGAGTCTGGAATGCAGGACCCTGGAAAAATAGGACCCTGGTTATATAGAAACCTAGAACATTTGGCTTTTGTAATTTAGGGCCCTGGAAGAATATAGGACCCTGAAAATATTGGACCCAGGAATACAGGACCATGGAAATATAGGGCCCTAGAATACAGGAGTCTGAAATGCAAGACCCTGGAACTATAAGACCTTGGAATACAGGAGTCTGAAACACAGGACCCTGAAAATATTGGACTCGAAAAATACAGGACCCTGGAAATATCAGACCCTGTAAATACAGGACCCTGGAATATAGGACCCTGGAAATATTGGACCCTGGAATACAGGGCCATGAGAATATAGGACCCTGGAATACAGGACCTTGGAATATTGGACCCTGGAATACAGGACCATAGAAATATAGGACCCTAGAATACAAGATTCTGAAACACAGGACCCTGAAAATATTAGACCAGAGAAATACAGGAACCTGGAATACAGGACCATGAGAAAATAGGACTCTGGAATACAGGACCCTGGAAATATTGAACCCTGGAAATATAGGACCTTGGAATACAGAACCCTGGAAATATCGGACCCTGGAATACAGGACCTTGGAAATATTGGACCCTGGAATACTGGCCCATGGAAATATAGGGCCCTAGAATACAGGAGACTGAAATGCAAGACCCTGGAACTATAAGACCTTGGAATACAGGAGTCTGAAACACAGGACCCTGAAAATATTGGACCCGAAAAATACAGGACCCTGGAATACAGGGCCATGAGAATATAGGACCCTGGAATACAGGACCTTGGAATATTGGACCCTGGAATACAGGACCATAGAAATATAGGGCCCTAGAATACAGGATTCTGAAACACAGGACCCTGAAAATATTAGACCAGAGAAATACAGGAACCTGGAATACAGGACCATGAGAATATAGGACTCTGGAATACAGGACCCTGGAAATATTGAACCCTGGAAATAGAGGACCCTGGAATACAGAACCCTGGAAATATCGGACCCTGGAATGCAGGACCATGAGAATATAGGACCCTGGAATACAGGACCTTGGAAATATTGGACCCTGGAATACAGGCCCATGGAAATATAGGGCCCTAGAATACAGGAGTCTGAAACACAAGACCCTGAAAATATTAGACCCAAGAAATACACGACCCTGGAAATATCGGACCCTGGACTACAGGACCATGAGAATACAGGACCCTGGAACACAGGACCCTGGAAATACGGGACCCTGAAATACATGACCCTGGAAATATTGGACCCTGGAATACAGGACCATGAAAATATCGGACCCTGGAAATATGGGATCCTGGAATACAGGACCATCAGAATATCGGACCCTGGAATACAGGCCCATGGAAATATAGGGCCCTAGAATACAGGAGTCTGAAACACAGGACCCTGGAACTTTAAGACCCTGGAATACAGGAGTCTGAAACACAGGACCCTGGAAATATCGGACCCTGGAATACAGAACCCTGAAAATATTAGACCCTGGAATACAGGACCATGGAAATATCAGACCCTGGAATACAGGACCTTGGAAATATCAGACCCTGGAATACAAGTCTCTGGAAATATTGGACCCTGAAAAGCAGGGGAATATTGACAATTGAACCCTGGAATATATAGTTTCCTGGGACCATAAGGCTTTGGAAATATCCTGGGAATATAAAACCCAAGGAACACAGGACAATGAGAATACAATGCTGTAAATATAGCACCCTGGCAACATGTGTTCCTGGAACCAGTGGCATTAGGATGCATTCAGAACATAAAGTCTGGACCCCATGGAATCTGAGATAAAGTCATCAGACCCTGGAACATCAGAAAAATCTAATGAAAGCACAGGAACCCAGGACTGTGTTAAATTAGAGCCAAATGAACACAGAACTGATAGATAGATAGATAGATAGATAGATAGATAGATAGATAGATAGATAGATAGATAGATAGATAGATAGATAGATGATGAATAGATGAATGGGTGTAAGGAGTCTGTGATTGAGATGATTCTGATTAGCTGCTTGTGTAAAGGTAGTTATTTCATGTCGATGTGTTTATCGCTGTGTTTTATTGTGTTGAGAATTCAATCATGTCCATGAAAATAATGTGAGTTTGAGTGGAGCTGCATCACCATCTGCCACAATGAGTGTTCCACACATCGCTTACGACCCGGCTTCAGTTCCTCTCCGGAACACCATCATATCGTATCCATAACCACCTTTATTTCCTTATTTACTTACTTACTTACTTACTTATAACATGTGTGTCTACATGTCTGAGAGTTTTATATGCTCTCTGTAGCTGAGCAGAACAGATGTCCTCGAAGCTGCTGCTGTGTGGTCGAGAGCCCGGCGTGGGAGTCTTTGTGAAATGAAATATGGTGCTCATGCTTCATGCTCTTGACCCCTTTGTTGCAGCGCTTTCCTTTTTTCTCCCCCCCCGCCACAATGCTGTTAATAGCTCCCCTGTGCCGGAGCGTCGGCTCGCTCACTCCACGTTCCACAACATTCGGCTTTGCTGCTGTAAAATATTTCATATACACTAGAAAGGAAGTTCTCGTACTGACATCTAGTGTTTGTGCTGAAGAACAACAGGATTCTTACACATGGTAACCATGGAAACGCAGATTGACTCTCTCTCTCTCTCTCTCTCTCTCTCACACACACACAAACATTTATCTGTCTTCTTACCTGTGTCTGTCAGCTTGTCTATCTATCTATCTATCTATCTATCTATCTATCTATCTATCTATCTATCTATCTATCTATCTATCTATCTATCTATCTATCAGTCTGGACTTTCCTGTCTGTCTGTTCATCCTCTCATCAGCTCATTATCTCCTCAGCGTAATCATTTCACTTATCATTTTCTTCCATTTATTCTCTTTGATTTGTTTTTTTCTTTCCCTGCTTGTCCTGATTAGAGTTATGGAGCTGGAGCGTTGAGATAATGCTAATGTTGCTAATACATAATAGGAGTACATAATTACCAGTTTAGCATCATGCGAGCTGTACGTCTAAACTGTGACACATAAAATATCAGAATAACTGTGTATTCGAAACAGATCAACTGAAAACATGCAACTGTGGGATGACTTCAGCAAGACTGGGAGCTATAAGTTTCCATTATGTGTTAGCAATGTTAGCATGGAAACTCCAAGAGCTGCAAGAGTAAAGATGCAAACTGAACAGACACTGACACGATCGGTTACATTTAGGGCAAAGGAACAGCGTGTAAAATAAATAAATACATAAAAATAAACGAGAAAATAAAAATTGATTTGTCTTGCTGTTTACACATTTAGCCTTTCTTTCGTAATAAATCTTAATCAATACACACATTGCTTATTTGTGATGCTAAAAAAAATAATAAATAATAATAAATTCAACAGGAAATGATTTTTGCGCTTTCCTCAAGAGTCTGGAGCTCAATAATTTCCGCCTGACCATGCGTGACTCGCTCTGCTCTAAAATTCATAAAACCTGCTTATTTCAGGAAAATAATTGTTTAGCGTCATGGGTGTGTGGTGTAATGTTTAATGCTAATGAATAAGAGAGAGAGAGAGAGAGAGAGAGAGAGAGAGAGAGAGAGTGTGTGTGTGTGTGTGTGTGTGTGTGCTTCACGGTTAAGGACGTTTGAGGCTGCTGCAATGTCTAAAGTGAATGCATCACATGCACTTGGCATTGAGATGTTCTGAAGTGTTTTCCATCACCATGAAGTCTTTGAGAATGAGCACACACACACACACACACACACACACACACACACACACACACATACAGACCTGCGAGGACTGCCTTGAAGATCTGTGCCACTTTGATTTACTCTATAAATACAGACACATCATCCTCTGTGTGTGTGTGTGTGTTGTTCCATCTGCCATCTCATTCCCTGCTCTGTGTTTCTGTCTCTCTGCACGACACACACCATTGTTTATTGGTGTAAAATGCAGGGTGTGAGGGACGTTGAGGACACAGAAACACACATCCTCCAGTCTGGGCTCAGATCCGTGCTCCACATGCTGCCTTTCCCTGCATAATAAACCGAGCTTCTGTGCTACAGGAGAGGAATCTCAATATGGATTCTTTTTTATTTTCCATGTGGATGTGATGCCCCGGCTCAGCAGGTCCTGGAGATTCAAGCAACATTTAAACCAAAACTCATAGATTCATTGTTGTGGCAGCGGGGGCGTGGTCAACCATCGGTCTGTGAATGGAGGGCGGAGTCAGGGAAGGTAAGTGGCAGAATCACTGCACCTGATGGGAATTAACCTGTGTTTGTGTGTCTTCCCCAGTGACCACGCCCTATAAGAGGAGAGGGAGAGCAGAGGAAGGGAGCTTCTCCCCAACCTGGATGCTTGTGTGTGTGTGTGGGGGGGAGTGAAATATAAGACGCTGAAAAGTGAAATAAAAGAGTTAGTGAGAACTCAGTTCTGGCCTGCCGTGCTTCTGTGCTCCACCCACCTTAAACTATATCTACAATTATTTTTTTCCATAATTAAAGCAGGGTCGGCATGGTGGTGTAGTGGTTAGCGCTGTTGCCTCACAGCAAGAAGGTCCGGGTTTGAGCCCCGTGGCTGGCGAGGGCCTTTCCGTGCGGAGTTTGCATGTTCTCCCCGTGTCTGCGTGGGTTTCCTCCGGGTGCTCCGGTTTCCCCCACAGTCCAAAGACATGCAGGTTAGGTTAACTGGTGACTCTAAATTGAGCGTAGGTGTGAATGTGAGTGTGAATGGTTGTCTGTGTCTATGTGTCAGCCCTGTGATGACCTGGCGACTTGTCCAGGGTGAACCCCGCCTTTCGCCCGTAGTCAGCTGGGATAGGATCCAGCTCGCCTGCGACCCTGTAGAACAGGATAAAGTGGCTACAGATAATGAGATGAGATAATTAAAGCAAAAATCATAATTTTAGGCTGTTTGTTAATGAAGCAAGGTGGAATTCTCAAATCAGAATGGTATTATAATTTTCTAGATTGATGGCTCTAAAACAAAGTGAATCACAGGTTTATGTTAATGCCCTTGTTCTAATATGTTATCGTTTCTATAGTAATGGCTGGTTCATAGGGACGCATACAGCTCTAGAGATAAGAAGCAGATTAAAAAAAAAAAATCATGATTATGGTGAAGTTTTCTGTTTGGAGAAGTGTGTTTCTGTAATACAGTGCTGAGCTAGCCTAGTAAACTAGACCCACCCGCCTAGCGGCCAAAAATATTTTTGCCTAGCGAGTGGGTCTAGCTTCGCACCATATAAACAAAAACACCCCAGGCATCAAATCGTGCCCGCCAATCACAACGCAAGGTTTTTGTTTGGATTCTTTGGGCGGGCTTTTGCAGGAGTGACGACAAAGCTGCACGATGCTGGAGAAAGCACAACAGGAAAGATGGCTACGGCTAGTGAACAGCGCGCGTTTGACTCCGCTTTGGAATCAGTTTTAGAAGAATTAGACTTGGAGTTTTCGTTGAAACATGAGCAGGAAGAGGCTCTCCGCTCATTCCTTTTCAAGAAGGACGTTTTCGCTGTTTTGCCGACCGGCTATGGCAAAAGTCTGATCTACCAGCTGGCTCCGCTCGTAGCCAAAAGGATGGGGCTAGTTTGTGCAGTACGAAGAATTAATAAACAGCTTTGAAACGTTACTTTTTGATTGTTTCTTATTTTCCCGTTATTTTAAATTTAAGGGAAATTATTTCACCAAACACCACTAAATAAAAACTCTCAAAAACAGTTTAAGCAAACCCTTGAAAAACACTTGGAAAAAAAAATGAGTGTATGTTAAGTATGTGGTACAGACTCCAAACTTGTGGTCATTATCTCCAAACTTCTTAATATCTAGAACCTGTTTATTAATTAATACGCATTTTGAAAAATTATTTATTTCAAGGTCTCCCCCACTGCTTTCTGTCGCTCTGACTACGTCACAGTCACTGTTGCGCTGATTGGTCAGAGCGTTGGCCTATACGCACAGAGACAGTTTGAAAGACAGCGGTTTGTTCCTCCCACACCCTTTGGAAATGTCTACGGATCGAGGCCAGACTAAATATTCACATTTAGTCTGGCTTGCCAGGCTAGTGCTGAGCGTAAATGAGTGCACCCCCTTTGAAAAGTAACATTTTAAACAATATCTCAATGAACACAAACAATTTCCAAAATGTTGACAAGACAAAGTTTAATATAACATCTGTTTAACATATAAAGTGAACGTAAGGTTAATAATATAAACATAGATTACATATTTTTCAGTTTTACTCAAATTAGGGTGGTGCGGAGCATTACCAGGAGCTCTACTCCAGGGAGAACACCATCAGACGCATGGTCATCAAAGAGACCACCCCACTGTCCATCATGGAGGAGCTGGACACCCCACCCACCATTGAGGAGCTCAGCAAGGCCATTGGCTCGCTAGCCTGTGGTAAAGCTCCAGGTAGCGACGGCATCCCACCTGAAGTCATCAAAGCCGGCAAGGAAAGCTCCCTCTTGGGCCACCTACACAAGCTTTTGCTACAGTGCTGGGAGGAAGGGACAGTACCCCAGGACATGCATGATGCCAAGATCATCACGCTGTACAAGAACAAAGGGGACTGCAGCAATTGCAACAACTACCGCGGTATCTCGCTCCTCAGCATCATTGGTAAAGCCTTCACCTGTGTTGTCCTCAACAGACTGCAGCTCCTCGCCGAGCGGGTGTACCCAGAGGCACAGTGCGCCTTTAGAGCGGCCAGATCAACCATCGACATGGTTTCCTCCCTGAGACAGCTACAGGAGAAGTGCCATGAGCAGAGACGACCCTTGCTCATCACCTTCATCGACCTGACCAAGGTGTTCAACTTGGTCAGCAGAGAAGGACTCTTCACCCTCCTACACCAGATTGGATGTCCCCCCAAGCTCCTGAGGATGATCACGTCCTTCCATGACAACATGAGTGGCACTGTTCAGTACGACAGATCATCCTCGGAGCCCTTCCCAATCAAAAGCAGTGTCAACCAGGGGTGCGTCCTCACTCCGACTCTCTTCAGTGTGTTCTTCTCCCTGCTGTTGCACCACGCCTTCCGACAGTCCAAAGACGGCATCTTCCTTCACACCAGGAGTGATGGGGGCCTCTTTAACCTGGCACGCCTCCGAGCAAAGACGAAGGTGCAGAAGGATGCATCGTCTGCGAAGAGCACCTCTCTGATGAGGACCTTTTTTTTTTCTCTTTGTGTTTTGTAAATGGGGCTTACCTTATGGGACCTCGAGTCCGTTAGTTCGCCCCTCATCTACACGCATATTTAAGTTTTGTTAGTTATTTATTGTATGTCTCTGTCTTTGTCTTTATTATTGTATTGTGTAAAGTGAGTAGATGAAATCTAATAATAAAAAAAAAAAGGTCCTCATCAGAGAGGTGCTCTTCGCAGACGATGCCACCCTCACTGCCCACACCGAGGAAGCGCTACAGCAACTCATCACCCACTTCACAGATGCCTGCAACGAGTTCAGGCTCACTATAAGCCTGAAGAAGACCAACATCATGGGCCAGGATGTCAGCAGAGCTCCCCACATCACCATCGGCAACCACACCCTCGAAGTGGTGGATAGGTTCACCTATCTGGGCTCCACCATCTCCAGCAACCTCTCTCTCGACACCGAGCTGAGCGTGCAGATTGGCAAAGCAGTAACAGCAATGGCCCATCTTGCGAAGAGAGTCTGGGACAACACCATGCTCATGACCAACACCAAAATGAGAGTGTATCAGGCCTATGTGCTGAGCACTCTCCTCTATGGAAGCGAAGCATGGACCCTCTACTCCCACCAAGAACGCAGACTGAATACCTTCCACATGCACTGTCTCAGAAGACTTCTGGGCATCACCTGGCAGGACCGTGTCACCATCACCAATGCCCTGGCCAAGGCAGGGATGCCCACCATGTTTGCCATGCTGACCCAGAGACGCCTGCGCTGGCTAGGCCACGTCGGCCGCATGGACGACGGCTGCATCCCAAAGGACGTGCTGTATGGTGAGCTGGCCACAGGGTCTAGACTCACAGGACGACTCGCACTACGCTACAAGGACGTGTGCAAGCGCGACCTGAGGGCAGGTGGCTTCAACCCCGCAGACCTAGAGACAGCGGCCTTAGACCACACCGGCTGGTGGTCCACCACCAAGGCCATTGTTGGGGAAGCCGAGGAAAGGAGAGAGACCCAGTGGAGGGAGAGGAGGCTCCGACGACAGCGGAGACTGCAGACACCATCAACAGACACCCGACCAAGCAACTTCACCTGCAGCAACTGTAGCAGACCTTGCGGCTCACGCATCAGCCTATAGTCATACTAGGTGCTGCAACTTCACAAATGATGGATGACCCCTGGCACAGATCACCAAGATCTTTCAAGATCGAAGGAGCCAACAACAACAGGATGGTGCAAAAATGGATACACCCCACAACAAAAACTACTACATCTAGTACTTTGTATGGCCTCCATGATTTTTAATGACAGCACCAAGTCTTCTAGGCATGGAATGAACAAGTTGGCGACATTTTGCAACATCAATCTTTTTCTATTCTTCAACAATGACCTCTTTTAGTGACTGGATGCTGGATGGAGAGTGATGCTCAACTTGTCTCTTCAGAATTCCCCATAGATGTTCGATTGGGTTCAGATCAGGAGACATATTTGGCTACTGAATTACTTTCACCCTGTTCTTCTTCACAAATCCAACAGTGGCCTTAGATGTGTGTTTAGTTATGTTGGAAAAGTGCACAATGACCAAGGGCACAGGGTGATGGTAGCATCTTCTCTTTCAGTATAGAGCAATACGTCTGTGAATTCATGATGCCATCAATGAAATGCAGCTCCCCAACACCAGCAGCACTCATGCAGCCCCACATAAGGACACTGCCACCACCATGTTTCACTGTAGGCACCATGCATTTTGCTTTGTATTCCTCACCTTTGCGACGCCATACAGTTTTGAAGCCGTCAGTTCCAAAAACATTTATCTTGGTCTCATCACTCCAGAGTATAGAGTCCTAGAAGTCTTCCTCTTTGTCAGCATGGGCCCTGGCAAACTCTAGGTGGGCTTTTTTGTGCCTGGGCTTTAGGAGAGGCTTCTTTTGTGGATGGCATCCATGCATGCCATTCCTCTGCAGTGTATGCTGTATTGTGTCACGGGAAATAGTCACCCCAGTTTGGCTTTCTACTTCTTTAGATAACTGCAGTGAACTTGCATGCCGATTTTCTTCAACCCTTCTCATCAGAAGACGCTCCTGTCGAGGTGTTAACTTCCGTGGATGACCTGGACGTCTCTGTGAGATGGTTGCAGTTCCATCTTTCTTAAATTTTTGTACCACTTTTGCTACAGTATTCTGACTGATAAGTAAAGCTTTGCTGATCTTCTTGTAGCCTTCACCTTTGTGGTGGAAAGACATTAATTTCTTTGGGGAATTCTGAAGAGACAAGTTGAGCATCACTCTCCATCCAGCATCCAGTCACTAAAAGAGGTCATTGTTGAAGAATGGAAAAAGATTGATGTTGCAAAATGTTGCCAACTTGTTCATTCCATGCCTAGAAGACTTGGTGCTGTCATTAAAAATCATGAAGGCCATACAAAGTACTAGATGTAGTAGTTTTTGTTGTGGGGTGTACTCATTTTTGCACCACACTAATTTGAGTAAAACTGAAAAAAAATGTGTAATCTAAGTTTATATTATTAACCTTACTTTCCCGTTATAAGTTAAACAGATGTTATATTAAACTTTGTCTTTTCAACATTTTGGAAAGTGTTTTGTTCATTGAGATATTGTTTAAAATGTTACTTTTCAAAGGGGGTGCACTAATTTACGCTGAGCACTGTACTGTATATCTGGAAGGAGTCTCCAGTTTCAGTGCTGTGTCACAGTCAGAGGTGAAGCTGTAACTTTTGGTTTTCTGACATCTTCAGAACAGAGGAGTTTACACTTCTTTACGGTTTCTGGGTAAAACTGTGTCTTATTAACTGAGTCTGGTGAGAGAGTGACTGTTTATAGCTGCTGTAACGTTAGTGAGAACAGGAATTAACTCATTTCACTGATGTTCCAGAAAATGAAATGTATTAAACAGATAAAATTCTGTGGTATAAGAGAAATAAAATGCACAAGGATGTGTTGTTGGACCATAATCATACAACCACGATGTTAATTATTAGCTCATCCGGCCAGCAGGTGATGAGTTTTATCATAATGTGTTGTCTGTCATCCGTCCACCATCGTCAACATTTCATGAAAATCGCTTCTTCTCCTTCAATTCTTCATTGATTTTGATTCTTTCTGGCATGAAGGTAGGTCTGCCTGGGGTGCATATAGCTTCTGCCCAAATTTACATTATTGCACTTATTAATGAAGTTATGGACTAATTAAACCTTAATGAGCAGTTCAACACAAATCACTTCTTCTCTCTCAATTCCTCACCGTTTTGGATTCTTTCTGGGAAATAGGTTGGTATTCCTAGGGTGGATATCACTTCTATATAGAGCTTGTATATTGTGTATATACTGTAGCTTACAACATTAATTGTGCAAGGTGGCCCACTTTAGATCGTTCCTTCTGGACTAGACGGGGCCAGAGTGAGCTATACCCTCACTAAACAGAAATAAATTAATCAGTCCAATATAAAATCAGCACATATCGATAACATTACCCAGATAGTTTTCTTTCATCTCAGAAATATTGTTAAGATAAGAAATATAATATCACTACGTGATGCAGAATAAACTAGTTTATGCTTTTGTTCCCTCTGGGTTGGATTATTGTAATGCCTTACTGTCTGGATGTTCCAATTGGAGCGTAAATAAGCTCCAGTTAGTTCAAAATGCATCAGAACTAGAAGATATGATCCCATCACGCCTGTCTTATCCACATTGCATTGGCTCCCAATCACATTTCGTATTGATTATAAAATACTACTATTGACCTTTAAAGCACTGAATGGTCTCGCACCACAGTACCTGAGTGAACTTCTGCTCCTCTATGACCCGCCACGCCTACTTAGATCAAAAGGTGCAGGCTATCTGCTGGTACCTCGTATAGTGAAGGCTACATCAGGGGGCGGAGCCTTTTCTTACAAAGCCCCACAGTTATGGAACAGCCTTCCAAGTAGTGTTCGGGAATCAGACACAGTCTCAGCGTTTAAGTCTCGGCTGAAAACAGATCTGTTTAGTCAAGCCTTGTGTTAATGGTGTTTATGAGGTAAAGGTGTAGATCTGGAGGGTCCTCAGACAGAGTGTTTTGGTAAACTGGGATGTATGGATGCTGTCAGTCCCCACTCGCTTGCTCACTCGAGTTTGTTGACGGTGTAGTGGCTGCTGCTTTATGTCCCAGGGCCCCTCATGCCTGTGTTACCTTCTGGTTCTCCCCTTTTAGTTATGATGTCATAGTTAGTTGCCGGAGTCCCTGCTTGTACTCAGTGCAATATGTATACTGTTCTAAACCATTAGGTGACACTGGAAAGACCTAACAACCTCTCTCTCTCTCTCTCTCTGTTGAGTTATGTGTTACTCATGAGACACCAGTGATTCTGACCCCTCCTGCTCTTCGGACCTGTGGTCCAGGGAATCAAACCGGCAACCTTTTGGTCCCAAAGCTGCTTCTCTAACCTTTAGACTATGGCTTCTGCATATTTTCATCATCAGGTCAAGTTAATTTCATTTGTATCACATTTTTAACAATCAACACTGCTGCAAAGCAGCTTTAGAGAAATATATAAATTCCAGATATAAATTTTAAACATATGAATATTTAACAGTTATTCCACGAAATCGAGTTGTACATTATGAGTTGTCTATAAGAAGTGTACAACAAGACTGAGTGAAATAACTGTTTTGTTCTGTCCACATTCATTGGATTTTGAGAAACAGAGCATTTTTATTTTTATTTTTAGCAAATTCGATAAATAAAAACTTTATATAAAACATCCAACAAAATCATTTCACAAACTGGCAAAATGACAGGAGCAAGGTGTGAAAAATGTGACAATAATAATTCTTGAAAAATTAAAAAAAGATACGTTCTTACCATCAAATAATTTTATTTCATATTTTGTTGCTTTTTTGTATTTTTGGGGGTTTTGTTTTCGAGTAGAGTTTTTATTTTGTCCTCGGTTGGTTAGGCTCCACCATTTTGTTTTTTTTCTACTCACGGTATATGAGCTGATATCCTAGTAGTAGAGTAGCTAATCAGAGCACGTGATTGCTCATATCCAGTGAATGTGGAGAGAACAAATACATTTATCCCTAATGAGCAAGTCTGAAGTTTTTTTTTTTTATTTGATGGGTGAGTTTGCATAAATTCTCTAACTCGCTATGTAGCTTGTGTGTTATATACAGTAGTACAGTATTTATTCATTTGCTTAAATATGGTTGTTATGATAGTAAATGATGTCACAGATTTGTAGTGTGTTATGAGCGCTCGCTATGAATGTCAGAATTTGCCATCGCAGAAAGCGACACTTCGTTGAAAAACCACCTGCAGCTCCACCCACATGGCTTTGCCTGCTCACAAGCTCTGCATAAAAATAAATAAATCTGGGACTAACTGTTGGAAAAGCTATTAAAGGTGCATCTTTTTTATCAATGTCAGGTCATAAGCCTTGCTCCAACTTGGCACAGATGAGAAATATGATTAAAAATGCTGTAGAGTGTTTAATCTGTGAAATAAAAATCTGTTTGAGTGTAATTTTTTATATCCTCACCGTGGCTCCGAGTCTGCAGCAGTGTTTGGACAGAAAAGGGAGTTTTAGTGTTTTATGAAGAGGAAGAAAGAAAGTTTTCATTAGATCCTGCAGTATAAACCAGTCGAACATGTAATGTATCATCTAACGTGTATTTCCTGCTTCAACACAACAAAATCCGTTCCCAAAACAATAACAGCGCTCCGGGCCACGTGGGAGACGCCAGAATGAATTCATACACTGGAGTAGGTTCACGAGAGACCTCAGATTTATTAGCTGTGTAGTTCTCATATCGCTGACACTCCTCCCGAGTCTCACTGCGAGTCTCGTCTTTGATTCGGTACGTAGGAACTCGAGCTCTCTCACCATCCAATTACAGACCTTTATGTCAAACTATAAATCTCGCTCCTATCATCAAACAATGAAAAAAAAAAACCTTCTCCTGGAAACCAGCAGCAACTCCACCATCATCGCAGCCCACACGCCCATTCTGAGATCCATCCTCAGGTCGTCCTGGAGAACTGATAGACACAAAGGTTCTGCAGCAAACGACTACTTTCATTCTACACTCATTCCACACACACTTTCATTAACATAATAGTTTTATTATAAGAGACATGATGTAATTTTAACAGATGATTTAAAGGTGTTGAGTCATACAACCCTGATTCCAAAAAAGTTGGGACAAAGTACAAATTGTAAATAAAAACGGAATGCAATGATGTGGAAGTTTCAAAATTCCATATTTTATTCAGAATAGAACATAGATGACATATCAAATGTTTAAACTGAGAAAATGTATCATTTAAAGAGAAAAATTAGGTGATTTTAAATTTCATGACAACACCACATCTCAAAAAAGTTGGGACAAGGCCATGTTTCCCACTGTGAGACATCCCCTTTTCTCTTTACAACAGTCTGTAAACGTCTGGGGACTGAGGAGACAAGTTGCTCAAGTTTAGGGATAGGAATGTTAACCCATTCTTGTCTAATGTAGGATTCTAGTTGCTCAACTGTCTTAGGTCTTTTTTGTCGTATCTTCCGTTTTATGATGCACCAAATGTTTTCTATGGGTGAAAGATCTGGACTGCAGGCTGGCCAGTTCAGTACCCGGACCCTTCTTCTACCCAGCCGTGATGCTGTAATTGATGCAGTACGTGGTTTGGCATTGTCATGTTGGAAAATGCAAGGTCTTCCCTGAAAGAGACGTCGTCTGGATGGGAGCATATGTTGCTCTAGAACCTGGATATACCTTTCAGCATTGATGGTGTCTTTCCAGATGTGTAAGCTGCCCATGCCACACGCACTAATGCAACCCCATACCATCAGAGACGCAGGCTTCTGAACTGAGCGCTGATAACAACTTGGGTCGTCCTTCTCCTCTTTAGTCCGAATGACACGGTGTCCCTGATTTCCATAAAGAACTTCAAATTTTGATTCGTCTGACCACAGAACAGTTTTCCACTTTGCCACAGTCCATTTTAAATGAGCCTTGGCCCAGAGAAGACGTCTGCGCTTCTGGATCGTGTTTAGATACGGCTTCTTCTTTGAACTATAGAGTTTTAGCTGGCAACGGCGGATGGCACGGTGAATTGTGTTCACAGATAATGTTCTCTGGAAATATTCCTGAGCCCATTTTGTGATTTCCAATACAGAAGCATGCCTGTATGTGATGCAGTGCCGTCTAAGGGCCCGAAGATCACGGGCACCCAGTATGGTTTTCCGGCCTTGACCCTTACGCACAGAGATTCTTCCAGATTCTCTGAATCTTTTGATGATATTATGCACTGTAGATGATGATATGTTCAAACTCTTTGCAATTTTACACTGTCGAACTCCTTTCTGATATTGCTCCACTATTTGTCGGCGCAGAATTAGGGGGATTGGTGATCCTCTTCCCATCTTTACTTCTGAGAGCCGCTGCCACTCCAAGATGCTCTTTTTATACCCAGTCATGTTAATGACCTATTGCCAATTGACCTAATGAGTTGCAATTTGGTCCTCCAGCTGTTCCTTTTTTGTACCTTTAACTTTTCCAGCAGGCGGCACGGTGGTGTAGTGGTTAGTGCTGTTGCCTCACAGCAAGAAGGTCCGGGTTCGAGCCCCGTGGCCGGCGAGGCCCTTTCTGTGTGGAGTTTGCATGTTCTCCCCGTGTCCGTGTGGGTTTCCTCCGGGTGCTCCGGTTTCCCCCACAGTCCAAAGACATGCAGGTTAGGTTAACTGGTGACTCTAATGCTACGTTCACACTGCAAGGCTTAATGCTCAATTCCGATTTTTTTGTGAAATCCGATTTTTTTGTGAGGTCGTTCACATTAACAAATATATGCGACTTGTATGTGATCCTCAGTATGAACGAAAAGCGAACTAAAAGTGTTCCGCATGCGCATTGCAGGATACGACGACGTCACAGGCAGTGAGCATGGCCAGTGTTTACGGAAGTAAAACCGCCCGGTTGCGGTATGACTCATCCAATCTAGCTTGAATAGCTGCATCCCCCCAAATGGAAATCAGCTCCCTAACCTCTGCGTCCTTCCATTGAGAAGATTCAGAACCTTCACAGCCCGAAGTGTCCCTCGCATTGATGTCATGCGCAGGGGCGCAGATACGTTTTTTGAACTGGGGGGGACAAAAACTGGGGGGGACAAAGCTGCCAGCAAACCAACCCCAACCCCGATATGCCTGTCAAACTTGTTGTGGGTTACTATAGGAACCAAGCTCGAGCTCGCAACCTGTGCAGTCTGCGCAGCTCAACCAACCGAATATCAGTCTTTGTTTTGTTTTATGTGAGTTGTTGCAACTATGTATACACTGCCGTGCACCTCAATAAACCGAATGGTAATTAGTCTTTTGATTTTTCCGTGAGGTTTGCCTTATGCAAAGTGGGGGGGGGACCGAACGAAGTGAATTTAAATCTGGGTGGGACAAATCCCACCCGTCCCACCCTCTATCTGCGCCCGTGATCATGCGTCATGTTGTTGTAACTTTTTTTGAGAGACCCGCCGCCTACTTCAGTGCAGAATAGTGACGTTTGTGGCTTGTTGATGACGTGTAAGTCGGATGAATGCAACCTGGCGGTTCAGACTGAAGTCGCATATGAAAAGAGCGGATAGGAATCGGAATTAGGACCACATATCCAAACGGCCTGGGTCGGATTTGAAAAAATCGGATCTGTGTCGTTCATATTGTCAATAAAAGATCGGATACAGGTCACATATGGGCGAAAAGATCGGATTTGAGTCACTTCAGCCTGCAGTGTGAACGTAGCCTAAATTGAGCGTAGGTGTGAATGTGAGTGTGAATGGTTGTCTGTGTCTATGTGTCAGCCCTGTGATGACCTGGCGACTTGTCCAGGGTGAACCCCGCCTTTCGCCCGTAGTCAGCTGGGATAGGCTCCAGCTCGCCTGCGACCCTGTAGAACAGGATAAAGCGGCTACAGATAATGAGATGAGATGAGACTTTTCCAGCCTCTTATTGCCCCTGTCCCAACTTTTTTGAGATGTTGCTGTCATGAAATTTCAAATGAGCCAATATTTGGCATGAAATTTCAAAATGTCTCACTTTCGACATTTGATATGTTGTCTGTGTTCTATTGTGAATACAATATCAGTTTTTGAGATTTGTAAATTATTGCATTCTATTTTTATTTACAATTTGTACTTTGTCCCAACATTTTTGGCATTGGGGTTATATAAACCTTTTTATTTCTGAACTTTACACTCAACAAAAAAAAAAAACAAAACTGACATTAGATTCAAGTTATTTATTGGTCTTTACACACAATATATATATATATATATATATATATATATATATATATATATATATATATATATTGTCATTGCTCCCCAGGAGAAAAAAAAAAATTTGATTATTTCTCGGTTATTTATCAGGATCTTTTTGTGTTTGTGTTTTATTTTTAGTTTGTAATAAGTTATAAGACTTCATTAGGTGTCTATATGTATTTATTAAGTTGTATATAGAGGATATTACACAGTGGTGTGAAGATATAAAGTTTATCTCCGAGTGGTGAGTGTATATATCATGAGTGAGTGAAGTGAACTAGTGAAAATATTTTCAACACGAGAAGATAAACTTCAAATCTTTGCATCACTGTGTAATGTTCTCTATATTATATGGACACATCCACAAGAAAAAAAAAGCAAGTTAATCAAAAGAATTTTAATTTTGAAACAGTTCACCATTTTGCCAACACACATCCAATCAGCAGGTCTTTAGGTCACTGGGAATGGCGTCATCGGTGTGAAATATCAGGAATTATTATCCATACAGGACACTTTTTCGATGGAATAAAAACGTGTTCTATTCCCTTCTAGCGAGTTTCATTCATTTGGTTTGATAGCATGCAATATTGTTAGCATATCGCTTATCCTACATGTATTACATCACTCTACCCAATGGAGAATGAGTGTTGAATCTTGTGGCAGTGGGGGCGTGGCCGAGCATCGGTCTGCAAATGGAAGGTGGAGTCGGGGAAGGTGAGTGGCCAAATCGCTACACCTGTTGTCAACTGATGTGTGTCTGTGTGTCTCTTGCAGTGACGGCGCTGTATAAAAGGAGTGAGAGAGCAGAGGAGTGGTGGTTTTTGGGACCAGAACACGACAGTGTGTCTGTGTGTGAGTGTGACTGTCCCAGTTGGGAAAGTGGTGCTGAAAAGCAGAATAAAAAAGTGTATTGAAATGCTAACAGTCTGCTGTACTTCTGTGCTCCACCCATAAATAACATAGAACTCCACCACGGGCAGCTTCTACAAATATGGTTTACGATATTGCACGGTTGTTAAGACAACATGACGTCACACATCAGAGATGTAAAACTTCCATACTAGTGAGCGACTGGGACAATTTGTGGCAGATCACAGAATCCAGGGACACATGTCGGCCCGGGGGCATTTTGAGTTATTGACAGATTCAGAAAGTACAGTTTCTAAGCTTTCCAATGATGCCTTCCATGTGGAGATCTGACAATATTTGAAGAATGTGTGGCCTTTTGAAAGTGTATACTTCTTAAAACAGGAAAGGGAGAAAATCGCCCTCAAAGTTTTCCATCTCAGCTACTCTGGGTGCAGGGCGGGCACATAATGGTGCTCATTTGCATGACATTAAGGAAAGCCCTACCCCCTACGAGCTAGCACGATGCTACTTTCATGTAAACAAAGATCACCACATCAATTTTCCTTCCATGCAAAGTATGCCCAACACAATTATGAAGTACAAAAATAAGTCCTAAAGTATACTTTAACGTTTTGTGGTTGAAAAATTACTCACACCGTAAGAAAGAAAGATAGCACGATGATGACACAACTAACACAACACTAGTTTCATGTAAAGCCTCGGTCACAACCGGCCATACAGTACGCGCTCCTACAGCCAGTCTACACGCAAAAAACGTAAGAAACGCACGAAAGCGGGCATGTGAAAAGCACGAGAGCGCGCATGAAACGCACGAGAGCGCGCGTGTGATGTGCTGATTTTCGAGCCGCAGACCAGCCGCAGAGGTTCTTTGTCATGTCAAACAAACTCTACGGGCGCTTACGTTTTTTTCAGGTTGCAAGACAAACTTACGGCCAACGAGCGTCTTTCTCCGTGAAAAAAAAAAAAAGCAGCGATTTGGGAAACGCCAAAAATCACACGGCCAAAAAATCGTACGTCCGGTTGTGACCTAGGCTTAACCAAACCACAACACACTCCGTTACATGCAAAAATAACCACACAGCCTTAGATTAATAAACTCACCCCATCAGAAAGAGAAACGGCGCCTTGCACACACCAATGCCTCCGATGGAATGTAATCCTAGAACGGTCCGTGTATCATCCGATCATTCAAGTATTCCATTCAATCTGGAAAACAAGGTTGGGTTTTTTTTGCTAGAAATGGTTATCTCCGATGTAAATACCGTGTGTCTGTTTGCTTCGCGGTGTTTCAGCTCCTCTGCGTTCTGTTTAGCTTCCTCATTCCATAGTGAAATCACACGCCTGTATGCAGGTTAAGTAGCCACGAGCTCAGCTTGTATCATACAGCTGATTCGCGAAAAAAAAAAAAAGGCTTAAATCATGATGTGAATGGCCCATATGGTAATTTACCCACAGCCCCCAGCAGGCTACAGTCCTGACAAAAACGAGACAATTTGCAACAAAAAATGTATGCTTTTCCAACAAAACAATCTATTATCTGAAATACTGATTGCATTCTTCAAGATCTCAACCTGCACATGATGGAAAAAAACAAAAATCACAAATTTCGAAAAAAAAATGCTTCTTTTGCGATTATCTCGGATTCGTTTCAGCCGACATCCGTCTCTGGATTCGGTGAGGGGTCACATTTGTAAACAAACATGGCTGCCAGGTTTGCTTTGTTAAATGCGGAAGATTTTGAGAGAATTTTGAAAGAGAAAGACGCATTGAACACCTGAAAGGAATGTAGTATAATAATAATAATAATAATATTGTCTGGCTTTTTTTTTGTGGTCTATCAGATATTCCATTCAGCTACTTGTCTTCGACTCGTTCAGTATCATGCTCGCTGAATGGAATATATCTGAATGGAATATATCTGAATGGAATATATCTGAATGGACTGAATGGAATATATCTGAATGGAATATATCTGAATGGAATATATCTGATAGACCATGAAAAAAAGCCAGACAATATTATTTAAATCTGTCACTCAGATCCGCGATGTATTTCATATGAAAAATGTGAGTTTTTCAACATGGGAAGATAAAATTCATATCTTCAAGCCAACGTGTGATTTTCTTTTTATTATATCGACACATTCACAAACAAAAAGTTCCCAAATTTATCAAAACAATTCATCGATTTCCTCACGAGCGACAGATAGAGATTTATGTCACAGTTTTGGTTCTCCATGTCCCGGATGGAGCTCGGATCAAAAATACCAGTGGTGTATTTCACACTAAAACACTCGTGTCCATATTATATACATTTGTATCTGCTTTGTTCTAAATATTTACAGGTTACAGAGGACTACACAGATTTTTAGAGGTGTTCATAGGTTATGAGACTTTAGAAGTTATTCATATCTAACTTATAATCGGCTTTTTGAGCCTATATATACACTTTCCATTTTTGGAGTTATAGCGGAGCTCCATACTTAAGAAAATCTGGAAACCCATCAAGTTGATTTTTCATGGACACACAGGGATCCCAGCTGTGTCCGTCCGTCTGTCCAGCTCCGCCCCTCGGGATTCTGATTGGCTGTTTGATTTTGGTGGGAACTAGAAGTGCGAGTGCGCCTACATAACTTATTTTTTTGTCTACAGATAATTTCATATTCATTGGGTTTTTCCACTGAGAACAACTCAAACAGCGCAACAAAATAATAATCATTTTCACAAACTTTAATACACACTTTAAAAAGATGTCGGAACAAGTGAACCAAGGAGAGAAAGATGAAGTGAAAACCGTGAAGAGAGAGAGAGTTTTGATAGAGGAAGAAAAGGAAAGAAGCAGTGAAAGAGCGAAAGAAAGGCAAATAAATCTTTGACAAGAAAAGCGACAAGCTGAAAGGGAAAGAAAACAGGTAAAAATGAATGAATAGAAATGATGAGTTGTAGGAATTTAATTCTAAATAGTGATGTTGATTTTGAAATCAGTGCGAAATCCTTGGGGATCTGACACGTTGCCCTGAATCCACGCCGTGTTTTCATGAATCTTCTGTCTTTTGTTTTCAAAACATTTTGCTATAAATCCCTAAATCACACTGTAGTTTATAGGAATAAAAAAGAATAATGTAATTGTGAATTTGGAGAAATTTATCGTCTCGTGATAAAATTGAAATTGAAACATATTAAAGTCCATCATCTGCTGCAGGTTTGTTTTCATTTGAATGGAAGCTCCGCTATTCGGTAGGAGCTCATTTTATATTATGTTATTTATAGGTCTCGATATGCTACATATGTTTTCTTTTTTTTAATACATGTATCTGATAGACAGACAGACAGACAGACAGACGGGTGTTTTATAAGGCTTTACAGACTATTTAAAGGTCTTTATAGAGTATGTACTGTATATCAGTCTAATTGCTTTCTTTTCTTGTGGATGTTTGGATAAAACTGATTTGATTCATCTGATCAGTGAAAACCTCAGTAATATCTATCTGTTAGAAAGTAAAAGATTTCCCAGACCTCTGACTGGATTTCTATGACCCCACTTCAAAATTAGAAGACTAATTGAGAGGTACCATGGAGAATGAAATCATCATCGTGAAACCTCCAAGTTCAGACTGAATTCTTTTTTGCTTTTTCAGAATAAATTACGAGGCCGAACTGTGTGAAACTTTCCCTGGTACAGATGACAGAGATGTCCATAAGTCGAATTTATGGTGACTATAATCTGTGCAGATATATTTTAATGCTGTTCACACTGGCACCCGACAATTGGTCATTTTCAAGCAATAATTTTACACATGGGTCTCAGAATTACAGAGTTCTGTGAGAGGAGGGAATTCCTGAGAGTCCTTCATGAATATTAATTGTATTCGTGTGAACAGTTTGTACTTTTAGTTCTTTAATCTGGATGTCTTACAGAACTCAGTCTGAGGAGGAACATCATGCCATAAGGTTCGAAAGGCATTTTCTCAGCTTAATCATTCTGAAGCAGTGAAGCCCTTAGTTTAGTTTGTTTTCAGTGTGGCATTTTTGTAAAAAAAAATGAAGAATGCGGACAGTTTAATGTAAATCTGCTAAGACTGCAAATCTTTATGTTCTCACAAGAACTCCACACTGTAAAACAATTCAAATTGGTTTAACTTAGAAATGCAAGTTCACCTGCTGCCTTGGAAATGCAAGTTAACTCAATTTGACGATTATCTTTGTTTCGACTCAGAAAAAGTCTCAATAAGTCACGACAACTAAGTAATTCAAGTCTAACCTTTGAAAACTTGCACAGATTAGTTCAAATTAAACACTTTTCAGAGCTCATTGAGTTAAAGAGAAAAGGTGGACAGAACTAAACACGGCTGAAATGTTTTACAGTGCAGTTGTGTTTGTACAAAAACTGAGCTTTAATGAATTTGTTAAAAAAATACATAAATACATAAAAATCTATAATAATAATAATAATAATAATAATAATAAGATGAAGAAGAAGAAGAAGAAGAAGAAGAAGCTTTTCCTAACATTGCAACCTGATGGAATAAACCATAATGTTTATGTAGGTTTACTTTATGTCACTTATTATCTCATCCTGCCGACAGGTGATGAGTTTTATCATCATGTGTTGTCTGTCGTCTGTCTGGCGTCATCCACATTTCATGAAAATCGCTTCTTCTCCCTCAATTCTTTACTGATTTTTATTCTTTTTGGCAGGAAGGTAGGTCTGCCTGGGGTGCATATACGGTAACTTCTACACAAATTTGCATAATTGTAATTAATAATGAAGATATGGAGTAATTAATCAATCCCTAATGAGCAGTTTCCACACAAATTGCTTCTTCTCCCTCAATTCTTCACCGATTTTGAGTCTTTCTGGCATGAAGGTAGGGGTACCTAGGGTGCATATAACTTCTACCCAGATTTGCTTCATTCCAATTATTCATGAAATTATGGATTAATTAAACCTTAATGAGCAGTTCAACACAAATTGCTTCTTCTCGGTCAATTCCTCACCATTTTGGATTCTTTCTGGTAAATAGGTTGGTATTCCTAGGGTGGATATCACTTCTATAGCTTGTATATAGTGTATATAGCTCGCAACGTTTATTGTGCAAGGCGGCCCACTTTAGATCGTTCCTTCAGGACTAGACGGGGCCAGAGTGAGCCACGCCCCTCATTGACAGTCTCGTTATGAAGGACTCATGCAGGTGTTATGTAACTTTTGTCCTTTCTTCCATCTTTAATACATCATGTCTATAGAATGTCTCAAAGGAATATTTCATTCTCTCGGACATCATCATCTTTATTTCTGTCTCACTTTCTGTTTTCTCATATTCGGAAACTTCTATTGGCATAAATTCAAAATGTAATCTGGTGGATGCTTCATTTGTAAGTCATAATAAAGTTAAAATTCTAAATTTAAATAAAGTTGGGATTATCATTCTAGCTGCAGTTAAAACTCCTACTACAGTATCGTATCGTATGAGTCACTTAATGAGTCAATCTCATTAATAGTTTGTAGAAAAGTTCAGTGCTTTAAACAGCGCCAGGCTCAGATGTGACTCTGTGCTGTGATCATCCATCTTTTCCTGGGTGAGGAGGCACCCTGCTGCAAAATTGCCAATTTTATCTCACTGCGTCTCATCACTGCTGCGTCCTGTTACAGAGTCTGTTGCAGTTCCTGCATTCGTTGTAGAGTCTGGCTGTTAGAGTCACCTGATGTTGTTGGAAAAGCCACAATATCATACAAGCTACATGATATAATCATCTACACCGACACGGGATCTGCGTTAGCACGTAAATACACTTTAAATCATGTAATGTTCATGACATGTTCAGTTCAGCCAGAGAAACAGAATTTCATATTATTGAATCCATTTGTTTTTAAAATGTTATGACTGTTCATAGGGTTTGAGTAGCTTGACTTGAATGTCAGAAAGACTGATGTTCATAAGGCTACATAAACCCTACATAAGCTGCCATAAATGCTGCCGTGATCAATTTCAGTCAAAAAAAAGGTTCTCCTACCGCATCTATTCCAGCTGATGTAAAAGTTCAGTCAACTTGATCACAAACGTGATGAAAGTAGTATTTATAACAGCTGATATAAAACTGCATAACATTTCTAAAGCATTATTTATAAAACATGCATCAACAGTCATAAACACTGTCTCGATCAGGTTCACTATCAGGTTGACATCACACCGAAGTCACCTGGAATAGATGTGTTATGACAGATAATAAGTTCCGGGTAGCTGGACTTGAACAGACCAAGGAAAAAGCCATGGATTACACCAGAACTGCTGGATATGTGTGATGAAATAAAGTGACTGAAAACAAAAAAACACAAAGGGACTGCAGAGGGAGCGCGTAAATACAGAGAAGTGAACAACAGCATCAAGAAAGGAATGAAAAAAGCCAGACAGGAATAGATAGAAGGTCAGTGCAAGGACATTGAAGACAGTCTGAATAAAAACAATAGCCAAAAAGCATAGCAACTTGTAAAGGACCTTACAAGCACTAGACAAAGCAAAGTTTCCACTATACAGAACAAGAACAGGAAATGCCTAACAGAACAGAAACAGATAATAGGAAGATGGACAGAATACTGTTCGGACTTGTACAACAACAAGACAAAAGAGGATCCCCATGTACTGAACGTTCCTAGGAACCACAGGAGTGAGGATGACAGCACAGACTCGATCCTCAGAGAAGAGGTAGAGGAGGCTGTAAGAGCCCTGAAGAAAGGTAAATCTGCAGGAATCGACAATGTCCCAGCTGAGTTAATCCAAGCAGGAGGAGAGGAGATGACCACAGTACTAACTAACATCTGCAACAAGATATGGAAAACAGGGGAATGGCCCAAACCATGGACACAATCTCTCATTATCACCCTCCCCAACAAGGGTAACCTGTAATAATTATCGTACCATAAGCCTAATCAGTCACCCCAGCAAAGTACTGCTGTGAATAATATTGAATAGACTAAAACCACAAGCCAAAAAAATAACAGCAGAAGAACAAGCAGGGTTCAGAAAGGGTAGGAGTACCACAGAACAGATATTCAACCTCAGAATCCTGTGTGAAAAATACCTACAGCACCAGCAACACCTCTACCAAGTTTTTATAGACTTTAAAAAGGCCTTCGACAAAGTTTGGCATGAAGCATTGTGGATCACAATGAGAAAATATAACATTAGCCCAAACCTTGTATGAACCATCGAACAGTTATACAACAGAGCAGCAAGTGCAGTGTACTACAACGGGGCAACTGGAAACTGGTTTTGCACGACAGTTGGCATCCGCCAAGGTTGTTTGCTCTCACCCACACTCTTCAACATCTTTCTGGAAAGGATAATGACAGATGCGCTGGAAGATCACAAAGGAACAGTCAGCATTGGGGGCAGAACAATCAGCAATCTCCGTTTTGCTGATGACATAGATGGATTGGCAGAAAATGAGCAAGAGCTAACAAGCCTGGTCCACCGCCTAGACAAGACATCAAGTTCATATGGCTTAGAGATCAGTGCCGAGAAAACCAAAATTATGACCAACACAGAGGGTATCACTAGAGACATACAAGTTAAGAGACAGACTTGAAATCGTCAACCAATTTAAGTACCTCCAGTAGGTACCATCGTTACAGATGAGGGGTCCAAACCCGAAGTTCTCTCTCATGTTGCCCAAGCCACTACAGCACTGACAAAGCTAAAACCAATCTGGTGGGACAAGAACATCACCATTGGCTCAAAAATAAGACTAATGCGCTCACTTGTCACCTCAATTTTCTTATATGCCTGTGAAACATGGACACTTACAGCAGAGCTACAAAGACGAACAAGTGCAATGGAAATGAGATACTACAGGAAACTGCTAGGAATCTCATATATGGCCCATGTCACAAACAAGGACGTGAGGAGAAAGGTTACAGAAGCCATTGGCCCACATACAGTAGAGACTTGATCACAACAGTAAAAAGAAGAAAACTAGCATGGTTTGGCCATGTCACCAGAAGCTCTGGCCTAGCAAAAACAGTGCTACAAGGAACAGTAAATGGCAGCAGAAAGAGGGGACGACAAAAGAAGCGATGGCAGGACAACATAAAAGAGTGAACAGGCCACAACTTTGTAGTGGCACAGAAGCTGGCTGAAAACAGGTCAAGGTGGAGGAAACTGGTTGCAAACTCATGGTGCGCCAATGAC
The DNA here is from genome assembly GCF_027579695.1 of Neoarius graeffei. Taxonomy (NCBI): domain Eukaryota; kingdom Metazoa; phylum Chordata; class Actinopteri; order Siluriformes; family Ariidae; genus Neoarius; species Neoarius graeffei. The sequence continues at coordinate 54,262,199 of NC_083595.1, read as the reverse complement.
CCCGGGTTAAGGGATAGGTGAGGTGAGTGAGAGCTGGACTTTGATCTCAAAGGCTGGTATTCGTATGGCTACAGAAAACCTTCCAGACACCTGAAATAAAATTGTCATAAACATTTATAAAAGATGATTCCAACATGCATCATAAACAGATGCTGTCAGTTTGGTAAGTTATGGCACCAAACCTGAATATTTTGTCCATGACACTAAATGCTACAACTGACAGAAACCTGATGAAGCATGGTGGTGGGAGCATCATACTGAGTGTTTAAGACTTTTCCAGACATTTATTCTGGACTAGTTTTGATCAAGTGACTCAAGCTGATATAACACCTCAGTAAACTGGAATAGATATCCTGTACAATCTGAGTAATGTTAGACTGTTATGACCGTTCATAGCATTATAGTAGCTGTTCTATAATATCAGAATGTCTGGTGTTCATAAGGCTACATAAGGCCTACTTAACCACATCATGATATAAACCGAGCAAAAAGTGTTATGCAACATTATTAGAACATTGCTACTATAAACCCAGCTTTCATCAGTTTTACTATCAAGTTGATTTGCGCTATTCCAGCTGACATAGGAGTGTTTAAGACAGCTGGCATAAACCTAAATACTGCACATAGCTCAGTCATGTGACTCAGTGATAACTGAAGGTCGTTTTCTCTTCTCGTTGCTCATCGTGAGTTTTGTGAAAAGCCTGATAAATTCTGCAGCATCGCTTTATAAAATATTGCTGCAATGCTTACAAATGTGTTATAAAGCCCTTGTGTAGGTTCCTGGTTTAGTCACCAAGTTGTTCTTCATTGTTGGATCACAGCACACAGTGTTACAGGACGAAAGCCGTCATTTCTTTCGACATTTCTTTGTTAATGCATCTTTTTATGAAGTCTGAAGACATTCGACAGGTCCCAATTATGAGGCATCACACAAACCTCATCTGGTTCATTAAAAAGTGAAATAAATGAGAGTGTGTGGATCTAAAAACCCCGGCTCAGCGTGTGATAATTCATTACGCCATGACACTTCCCATTAAAGCCGCGGTTAATCAAATCTCACGCCCATTTTATCAAGCGCTAATATGGTGGCAAGATTCAGAAAACAAACAGCAGCTAATGGCTTTGCTGACATTTACAAAGGTTTCAACAAACTCGTCTGTAATATAGTTTGCATTTTTTTTTAAATGAAGATGGTACAAATTGGAATGGTGAGAGGATGATTTATGATCCGCCGCAGGGGCCGTGTCCTGCACACCAGGGCCACGCAAATTAATTGCGATCCGTGCATGTTTAATTATAAACCTCCCTCCTGAAATGAGATTAATTATTACCTGTATCGGTTATGGGCCGCTATAGAGAATCTGTTAGTGCTCACTTTCCCGAGTCGGGAAGTTTCTGCAAAGTCTGAAATGAATGCTGAGGGATCTGTGATGTGCGATCTGCTGGAGAAAAAAACAAAATACAACTTTAAAATAAAATGAAACTAAACTAACCTGGTGAACTTTTAAGTTATGGTTTCTATAGTAACAGATCATTTACAGGGACATGTGCAGCCAACACCCCGCATGGATGAATATTTTAAAAATAAATGTATTAATAAATGTGTAATTGTTGCTACGGTAAAGAGAAGTTTATGCAGCATCTCTGGAAGGAGTCTCCAGTGTTAATGTCTGTACTACAGTGAGCATAATAACAGTAATTTAGTAATTATAATAAAACAATAAACAATAAAGATATGGAAACAACACTATCATGATAGATACTCTTCATTTAATGTCAACAAAATGTAATGATTCACAAATTTTAATCTTCAGGACAAAAGTTTTCATCAGATTAGCTGTCAATGTTACAAAAAATAAATACAGAACAAATTTATAAAAAAACTTTGCGATACTCACGATACATCAAAAAAGTGTAATGTGACTTAAGTTATCACAATATTGACATTACAGTTGAGGTCAGAAGTTTACATACACACATCATGGATATGAATGTGGTGGCAATATTGGGCTTTTGGTCATTTCTTTGAACTGAACATACATCTTTAATAGAAAAATAATAATTTGGTGTGTGAGTTTTAATTTAGAGTTTTCTGAAATCAACACAGGGTCAAAATTATGCATACAGCCAACTAATATGAGGTTAAATGTCCCTGAGTAAGTCTGAGTTTCACCTTCAGAAGCTTCTGTTAGAATTCCAGTTGGATATTAGTTCTCTCTTCTCGGCAGAATCGGTCGAGTTCAGTTCAATGTGTGTAGTTTGACTTTTAAACACAGTCCACATTGTCGACAGGGTTGAGGTCAGAATTTGTTTTAATGCTCCATAACCAGCTCTGGTGTGTGTTTGGGGTTGTTGTCCTGTTGGCACACACAACCGTGTCCAAATTTCTGATGGTTTGAGGTTATTTTAAAGAATTTTGAGGTTCTTCATGATTCCATCCACTTTGTGTAATGCATCAGTTCCACTGGCAGCAAACCAGCCCCAGAGTCTGATGCTACCACCACCATGTTTAACAGTTGGTAGAGTGTTCTTCTGAACCTCTGGTCATTGTGGTCAACAACTCCATCTTTGTCTCATCTGACCCATACAACTTTCCTCCAGAAGGTTTTTTCTTTGTCCATGTGATCTGCTGTAAACTTTACTTGAGTTTGAAGGTGTAGATTTTGTTGCAGGAGCTTCTTTCTTGGGCAGCAGTGTCTCAGTCCATGGTGATATAAAACTCTCCTGACTGTAGTCAGTGCTCCAGCAGCTTCCAGTTTGTGGTACCGTAGGTCTGTTCCTTGGTGGTTCCTGGGTTGTTCCTAACCATCTGAACCAGTTTCCTCTCAGCTGAGGGGGGGGGGGGGGGGGGGGGGGGCAGTTTGGATCTTCTTCCAGTAAAGTGGCTCCACCTCCCAGTAACTTGTATTTACATACAGATGTTTGAACTGATGATGTTGGAATCTGCAGTTGTTTAGAAACAGCTCTAGGAAATGTTCCTGAGTGTAAATCTATGATCATCTTTCTCAGATCTGCACTGAGCTCCTTGGACTTTCCCATTGTCCTGTGTGTTGGTCAATCAAATGAGTGTCAATCAAACCCTTTTCATGTTGTGCACAGAAACACTTCCAACTGCAGTCAATCATCATCACTAACAGGAAGATAAGAGGCCTTGGACTTGAAGAGTTAAAAGATATTTTGGACTTTCAGTTCCACTGAATTAATCATTTAAGTGGGTGTGTATATTTATGACTGTGTGTATGATCTTGAGCCTGCGTTGATTTCAGAAAAAAACAAATAAATTATAACTTGTGCACCAAATTCTTTCTTTTCTTATTAAAGATTCAAAAACACGAATTATTAGCGAATATCATGTGATATAAACGTGGTATAAATTTTGCCAAGTAGTATTTTTAGCTCCAGCATGCAGATAAAATTTTAGGACGAATTTATTGTGAGCCAATCCCATTAACACCGAGAGCGTGTTCTCTTTATGGAGTACCGGAGTGACCGCGTGTCCCCTAAACCATCCATCTGATTCATTTTTCTCTTCCACGTGCAGAAGTAGAGCTTCTTGATCTTGAACTCAAGCTTCTTCTTCAGTGTCTTTGCTCTCCTGAGAGACCCCCTGTCCCCTCTGTGATAAAGTCTCTCCTCCTGCAGATGGCAGTGTTGATGCATTTTAATAAACATAAATAAGAACAACAAGGGGAAAAAAGAAAATTTAAAAAAAGGGTATTTTTGGATGTAATGTTTTCCCCAAACATGGATGGAGCACACAAACACAGCACATGAGCTAACTATATGTAATTTCAGAAGCACAGAATGAGATTTTGAGCGAAAAAGCCCGAGGCGTTTTTCATCTCTGTGTTTAAAGCTGAAGGAGGAGGAAATTGTTCCTTCGCTAAAGCTTCTTCATGATTGCTCGCTAAATGAGTGTGTTCGCTGATCTCTGGGGCACGCCGACAGTTATTACACTTTTTTTGTCTTACTTTCATTTCTGTAGATACTGACAAAAAATAACTTTCTTTTCGTTGCTTTTTATTTTCTCTGTGGGATCCAGGCATCAGGAGACGCGTGAGTCTGACTGGCGGAGTTTGACAGGCAGGAGACAGCGGTTTGATGGACGGGAAATCCCTGCAGGAAATGAGATTCTGGACGCTGTAGGTTTTGATTTTTGTGCAGATCCGGTTAATGAAGGACGAGTCGGCAGGGACTGAGACACCAGACAAAAGCTGCAGTTCACTTCTGAATTTTTACAGAACTCTGCTGAGACACCGAGCTTTTCAATAAATATAATTCTGGGCATGGCTTTCAGAAAATACAGATACATTACAAACTCTGGATTATAAATTTTAGATGAATGGAAAACCATGTAACTTTGTGTCCTTTGGTAATATTCTACATTCTTCTTCTTCTTTAAAAAAGTCAGTGTTTCCTCCTCCATCTTCTCCATGTTTCCTCCATTTTACACACAGGAAACACAGGGAACGTGCCGTGCTCGAGCATCACCATTCAAAAATGATCAAAAATGTAAATTTTGTCTTTTTAGGGTCAGTAATAAATTATTTATTCATCATTTATCAAGCAATATAATTTTTATTTTGTAATTAAATTGTCTTTAACTTTCCTTAAAATTGCAATTAAAATTATTTTAACTTTTTTATATTGAATTATATTGTACATTTATTACTTGATTATAAACCATTTATAAACCAGGTAATAAGTAGGTCATGAATTAAAACGTGCTCATAAACCTTTATTAATATGTTAAAAATAAATTAAAAGAAAAAATTGGTAAATTAATCAATAAGGCAAAAAAGTAAACTTTTCTAATTTATTAGTTCTGTTATACGGTGACAGTAAAATAAAACTTTTATTCAAAGATTCATTTATTTATTTTAAAGTGTTTAATGCATAATACATCATCTCTAAACACCAGTACGTTGTACAACATGTATTTCAAAGTAACAGTAATCCTTCATTAATTAATCACTAATTAATTTTTAATATTTACCTGTAAACTTTGCATGAAGAGAAGAGAAGAGAAGAGAAGAGAAGAGAAGAGAAGAGAAGAGAAGCTGTATTCATCCCTCGGTGGGGAAATTTACATATTAAAGCAGCTCACAGAGAGAAAAAGAGTCAAGAATAAACAATAAGAAAAACTAGAGTGCATTAAATAATGATGAGGATGGAATCTCTGTGTAAAGTCACCAAAAAAAGACAAAAACACAGGATATGAACATAAATTGTACAAAACAATAAGAGTGAGACTTAAATAAGAAAATACTTGCAAATGAAAATGATATCGTACCAAATAGTAAAATTATTGCACAGCACAATTAGATGATGGCATAAGTAGATTATTTGCTTATAACTGGTTTATTACCAATCCTTAAATGTAAAGAGAAGGAGAGAGCGAGAGAGAGATTTCATGAGTGTAATCCCACATGTACACTAAATACAATCGAGTGTGAGTTTATCGAACCTTCTCGCTTTTCTTTACTTTGGTACTTTTGATTTGAAAAACAAGGCAGTATTTTTGAAACATGGAACATTTGTTCTCTTTGCCTTCTTTTACACTGTTCTTTTTTCTTTTCTTTTTTTCCCCCGTCCTACTTCTTAAGCCTGCCAGGTCTGTGCTGAAACGCCGGAGGTAAACAAAGTCCCTTCTTTACATCACACACCGGACCACTGACCCACTTACACCACATGTTCCACAGAACGGCGATGGGAAATAAAGAAACTCGACATCGGCGTGAAATCTGAGAGAATAAAGTGCATTACAGCGGCGTGTGCAGTGTGGAGAGCCAATGTTTTACTCTCAGGACCGACTCGAGCCATTTCATTCTGTTCAGATTAAAGATTTACTCAGATTCATTCACTGAATCGTTCGGCTGCAGTAAAACTTTGACTGATACATTAATATTCATCCTTTTTAAATCAACACAGTGTTTCAGTGCTGTTCAGATGCGATGAGATTTCTGGCCATACAATTTGTGTATTAAGTCATGTTTCAAGATAATCCCATATTTAATGAGTTTAAACAGTTCAGAACTTCATTGAGATGTCCAGAAGGAACTCGGAACTTCACCGCCTTCACCAGTGAAACATTTCTCCATCTTTGAAAAGCACAACTCGTGTTTGTCTGAGTGATTGTCTGTTTCTTTGCCCACAGTAAAATGATCTGGCTGCATGTGGTGCTTTCAGGATCCCACTAGGTTTTCCTTCCTGAACACACCAAGATGGGGGCGGAGTAAAGCCTCGGTCACAACCGGCCGTCCATGCTCCTACAGCCGGTCTACGTGCAGAAAACCACAAGAAACGCACGGAGGGCGCGCGTGTGACGTGCTGATTTTCAAGCCGTAGACTGGCCGCAGACCGGCCGCAGAGGTTCTTTGTCATGTCAAACAAACTCTACGGGCACTTACATTTTTTTCAGGTTGCAAGACAAACTTACGGCCAACACGCGTCTTTCTCCACGAACAAAAAAAAAAAAACGCAGCGATTTGGGAAACGCCAAAAATCGCATGGCCAAAAAATTGTACGTCCGGTTGTGACCTAGGCTTTAGGCAGGCTTGGGGGTGTGTCTATAAAAAAGAATGACAGGAGGCCAAAGTCAACACAAAAAAACCCACTTGTATTTATTTATTTATTTATTTATTTTAATCAGCCATAAATATTTTTAGGATATTTTACAAACTATTTGTATTAATAACTTTTCTTTTGTTGAAAAAAAGGCTATTGTGCTTAAATAAAATAAATAATTTAAAAAACACCAACAAATGTATGTTGAGGAAATTAAATAATAGATATGAGGTCAATGTACAGGTATTTATCTCCAAATCAGGTGAAAGGGATGGAAATTACAGCACTTTATCTGTGACCCTGCCATTTTAAGGGACCAAATGTAAACAGACAGTTGTCCATGGCCAGTTGTGTGTTATTCCTTCATTATTACATCACTCTGTGGTCTGTTATTTCTGTACAACAGACAGGTGGAATGGACCATGTGATTAGTGTAAGCAATAAAATCATTTTTAAATCAATATTTTGTGTCAAATTATTGATTTCTTTACTACAAAGGTGTGTAATAAGCAGGGCAATGTACAGTGAGCTGGTCGTTATCACAAAATAACCCCTTCAGGATGATTCAAGACACCTCTGCTTCATGTCAGGGTCCTGCATCACCATGTTTGGGTTTATTTTGCAGTAATGACCGGCTTGCTGTACATTACCCCTGACTTATTTCTCTTACAGGTGAGCAGATAAAAGGTCTCAAGGTGATTCCAAATGTGGTGTTTGCATTTGGAATCTGTTAACTGATCTGAAGTCCAAAGAGTCATTGATGACAGTGAAGAAAGCCATCATTAGGAAGCAAAACCCAAACAAACCAAAAACATGAGGTGTGGCCAAAATAAACTATTTGCTTCATTCTTCAAAAGGAAGAACACAATGATGAGCTCAGGAACACCAAGAGGCCTGGAAGACCATGGGAAACAACTGTGGTGGATGATAGAAGACTGGTGTTATATCAGCGGAACCTTTACAACTTCCTCCAGCTGTGTCAAAGTCAACAATCAAGAGAAGACATCACCAGAGGACTTTCAGCATCAAGCTGACCACAAGCTGTAAACCATCAGAGAGCTTCAAAAACAAGAAGACAAGGTTAGAGTTGAGAAATGCGAGAAATATCTGTATAGGTCTGGAACATATTCTTCAGAGACAAAGAATAAATTGGAGCAGAATGATGGGAAGAGAAGAGTATGGAGAACGAAAGGAATTGCTCATGATCTGAAGCACATCGTCTCATCTGATGGTGTGGGAGTGTCCACCTGCCATGGAACTAGTTCTCTGGTGTTTATTGATAATGAAACAAGCAGCGGGATGAAGTCTGAAGTGTATATGGCTATATTGTCTGCTCAAGTTCAATGCCATGCTTCAAAACTCATTGGATGGTGCTTCAGAGTGCAGGCAGGCAATGATCTGAAGCATACTGAGAAAGCAACCAAAGAATTTTTTTTCAAGTTGATCACTAGAGCTGAGTCCAACAGAGCTGCATTTCATTTGCTGAAGACAAAACTGAAGATAAAATGCCATGAGAACAAACAGGAAGTGAAGACAGCTGCAGTAAAGACCTGGCAGAGCATCACCAGGGAAGAAAGCCAGCCACATCTGGAGATGTTTGTGAGTTTCAGACTGCAGGCAAAGGATTTACAACCAAGTATTAAATATTACTCCATATGATTATTTTAGTCAGTCCCATAAATAAGGGAGGGTCCACATCTACAAAGTGCTGGAGTTCCTACACCATTCACTTGGTCCAAATTAAAGTTGAACATCTCCACTCTGAGCTCATGTTCATTATTTAGTTTCAACTCCAGTATCCTGTGGTACATGATATTTGATTCTCAAAAAAGAAAAAAAAATGCACTTGTTGGTTGTAAACTTGACCTTTTGGCCTTTATCAGTACACTTTTGTCTTAGTTTTGTCCATTTAGAGACACTAATTAAATGTTCATCCTTTACTCAGAGCAGATGTGGATGAACGTGAGTGCTGGTGTCTCTGGAGATGAGCATGGAGACGTTCTCACGCAGCACCAGCCCCAGACTCTTTACAATTAATTAACTCACACTGAAAGGTCCTGGCACTTCAGAACACACTGCGTCTCCTTTCCATGCATCAGGTTTCCTGGAGCGAGAAATCCAGCGTGACACTGACACACCTTGGCGGAGGACAGTCCGGGATCTCAGTCATGGCTTCTGGAACGCTGCTGGAATGCCATCTGTTGAGCAGCAGAGGAACCTGAGGAGTTGTTCCTGCGAGACGAGAGCTCATTAAAGCGATGGGCCAAAATGGATGTGATGAATATTCACAGTGATGTTCGCTGCTTTTTAATTCACCGTGGAGCGTCTCGTTTACAGCAGCTGTAGTCGGTTTATAAAATAATAAATAAATGCAATGACAAGAAATAATTTCATTTCTTCATTTATAAAACAGGTAAAGCCGGGACCTCAGTATGAGATCTGTATGATCCTAACTGATGCTGAAAATTCCCCAAGATCTGATCAGAATAAAACAAATCAAAACTAACTCAGTCTCTCACTGGATGTGATCATACAGCAACATTATATTATGTGATTTTACAATACAATTTTTTTCAGATATCCATACATGTCAACCTTTAGTTCCCCACGCCCTTACAAAACCTGTATTTTGCCTTACACACACCCATGAGCCCTTATACACAAGAAAAAATTCCAATATATAATCCAAAGCACCAATTGTTTCATTCCACATTATACACTCCTATTGTAATCGGCATATTTATCACACTGCATCAAGTTAATGGGATCAAATAAGCATCAAATTTTAGATCCCAGAGAAAACAACTGAATTAAAAAGGACTATATGTAGAGTCAAGTAAACAATTATCTACTAAAGAGAATGACTGAACTATAAACTTAATTATTTAATATACATTGTATCAGTAATACCAGAATTATTGATGTAAATTTTGCAAATAAAATGTATTAATATTAAATTGTTCATAAAAATTACACAAAGTTCTATTTGACAAGTGTTGACATCACTGACAATATTACATTCCACCAAAGAAAATTACTGGAAATATAACAGCAGTACTAAGTAGGCATGTTAATTAAAATAGTAGGTTACATGTAATAAATGATATATAATCATGTCAAACAGGAAATGAAGGTTAGTAAAAGTTCCATTTGAGAAAAAAGTGTCGACACCACAAGCAGTGTTCGATTCAACTAAAGATGACTGAACCACATCAAGTTTATTATGGAAACAAGGATAAGCAAAAATATTAATAAATTATGAAGTTGAATTGAAAATCTTCCCAATAATTTATAACAAGAATTGAAATCTTATTCCTTTTTGGAGTGTTCTTTGTTGTAAAAAGATGTTGCAGATTTGGCACGAGCTATAATATCACTGCTTGGGTCGCAGTTGTAGCTTAATTTGCAGATGTGCAGTTCATGTGTCTGCAGACATATTTTTTCTGTCCTCAGTATGAATTTTCCTAACCAATGAAAAGCCCTCTCACTATCTGCATTGCTCTGTGGGAGGCACAGGAAAGCAGTAAAAAGTTGTTTCAGCGTTGGAAACCTGGCAACACCCAGAGCAGCTTTTACATCCAAGACCTTTCCCCAATATACATCTATTATTTTCCTGGTCAATAAAAGAAAATCAGAGCACGGCAAACATGTAGATGGTGTTAAATTGCTTCCATCCCCGACTACACATTTTAGAGACAGGTTACCAACGGTCGTTACCACCATTACTCTTCATTCAGTACTTTTCCAGTTTACTGACGACTGATGGTAGTAACGAGTGTTGGTCATCTGTGTCGACATATAATGTCTATCAGTAACTAAAATGTTCAGGGAAGCGAAACCAGAAATCGCCGGGTAACTACAGTTGCCGTTGTATAAACGGCGACTCCCAGTATCGCCTCCCTAAATTATCATCATAATGGAGGAAGCTTTCCTACATGCAAACAGTAAAAACTTTTTAAAAAATTAAATAAAAAACAGAAATGCTTACCTGTGCAGTCTTTGAATCGGGAAACATTTTGTTTGCCCGATTCAAATGGTCTGCCACAGTCGGGGGCATGTTGTGTTCCATGAGAAATTCGCAGAACATAACTTCTGCAGCCATCATGGAAGTCTGGGCAGTCTGAGCCGATGGACTTAAATGACTGAGAAAACCACGTGCAACTATATTCATTCATTCATTCATTATCTCTAGCCGCTTTATCCTGTTCTACAGGGTCGCAGGCAAGCTGGATCCTATCCCAGCTGACTACGGGCGAAAGGCGGGGTACACCCTGGACAAGTCGCCAGGTCATCACAGGGCTGACACATAGACACAGACAACCATTCACACTCACATTCACACCTACGCTCAATTTAGAGTCACCAGTTAACCTAACCTGCATGTCTTTGGACTGTGGGGGAAACCGGAGCACCCGGAGGAAACCCACGCGGACACGGGGAGAACATGCAAACTCCACACAGAAAGGCCCTCGCCGGCCCCGGGGCTCGAACCCAGGACCTTCTTGCTGTGAGGCGACAGCGCTAACCACTACACCACCGTGCCGCCCTATGCAACTATAAAACCACATAAATCGAAAATAGTTCCGTTTCATTGGGCATGCGTGTTTGAAAAAATAAATGGTGAATGCTAAGAAAATTCTCGGAGTAACGGAAAAAAAATCTCTGATACAAAACGTAATTTTCCCGTATGAAAATGAGTGTACGCCGTATTAGCCAAAAGCTTGCATTTTCCCGTACAAAATACGGGGAAACCGTATAACTTGAGGTGTATGGATATCATTGGTATCACTGATATACACACACCAGCCACTTTATTAGGAACACTCCTGCATCCACCTGCTGTTCTTTGAAGGTCTGTAATCAGCCGATCCCTCGACAGCAGCACGATGCATCAAATCCCACAGATACAAATCAAAAGCTTCAGGTAATGTTCACAACGTTCAAACATCAGAATGGGAAACACTGTGATCTCAAAGTGTGACTTTCACTGTGGTTTGATCCAGATGGACTGGTTTGAGTATTTCAGAAGCTGCTGATCTCCTGGGGTTTTCACACACAACAGTCTCTAGAGTTTACACAGAATGGTGCAGAAAACAAAAAACACTGAGTGAGTGAATCAGCGACAGTTCTGTGGGTGGAAACAAACGCCTTGTTGATAAGAGAGGGTCAGAGGGAAATGGACAGATGGGTTCGAGCCGTTTTGCCAGGAAGGATATAGTAACTCATATAATCACTCTTTACAACTGAGGTGAGCAGAAAAGCATCTCAGCATGAGAAAGAAAACAGAAGAACATACTGGGTTCCACTCCTGCAGCCAAGAACAGGGATCTTACAATCAACAACAAGTTCCAATTAAAGTGGCCGGTAAATGTGTATGTAATGACAAACTTTTTGGTTGCAGCTGATAGACTTAAAAATTGGGTCATGACTAAAAATTGTAACATTTTTACAATTTTAAAGATTAAAAATATCTCCTTTTGAGTGTTTAGTATGTTTAGGTATTGAATTTTATGGATAAAAAATGTAATATAAGTGTCCTTGAAGTCCATCCATCATCTGTAGCTGCTTATCCTGTTCTACAGGGTCGCAGACAAGCTGGAGCCTATCCCAGCTGACTACGGGTGAAAGGGAGGGTACACCCTGGACAAGTCGCCAGGTCATCACAGGGCTGACACATAGACACAGACAACCATTCACACTCACATTCACACCTACGCTCAATTTAGAGTCACCAGTTAACCTAACCTGCATGTCTTTGGACTGTGGGGGAAACCGGAGCACCCGGAGGAAACCCACGTGGACACGGGGAGAACATGCAAACTCCGCACAGAAAGGCCCTCGCCGGCCACGGGGCTCGAACCCGGACCTTCTTGCTGTGAGGCTACAGTGTGAACCACTACACCACCATGCCGCGTCCTTGAAGTCTTGTCTTTTTTTTTTTATCCAGCTTGCAGTGTCAGTGTCATCTCGTCTCGTCTTGTCTTCTTCCGCTTATCCGGGACCGGGTTGCGGAGGCAGCAGTCTAAGCATGGAAGCCCAAACTTCCCTTTCCCCAGACACCTCGGCCAGCTCCTCGGGAAGAACACCGAGGCGTTCCCAGGCCAGCCGAGAGACATAGTCCCTCCAGCATGTCCTGGGTCTTCCCCGGGGCCTCCTCCCGGGGGGACATGCCTGGAAAACCTCCCCAGGGAGGCGTCCAGGAGGCATCCAAAAAAGATGCCCGAGCCACCTCAGCTGGTTCCTCTCGATGTGGAGGAGCAGCGGCTCTACTCCGAGCTCCTCCCGAGTGACTGTGCTTCTCACCCTATCTCTAAGGGAGCGCCCAGCCACCCTGCGAAGGAAACTCATTTCAGCCGCTTGTATCCGCGATCTTGTTCTTTCTGTCATTACCCAAAGCTCATGACCATAGGTGAGAGTCGGAACGTAGATCGACCGGTAAATTGAGAGCTTCGCCTTTTGGCTCAGCTCCTTCTTCACCACGACAGACCGGTAAAGCGACCGCATCACTGCGGAGGCTGCACCGATCCGCCTGTCGATCTCACGCTCCATCCTTCCCTCACTCGTGAACAAGATCCCGAGATACTTAAACTCTTCCACTTGAGGCAGGACTTCTCCACCAACCTGGAGAGGGCAAGCCACCCTTTTCCGGTCGAGAACCATGGCCTCGGACTTGGAGGTGCTGATTCTCATCCCAGCCGCTTCACACTCGACTGCAAACCGCCCCAGTGCATGCTGAAGGTCCTGGTTTGAAGAAGCCAACAGGACAACATCATCCGCAAAAAGCAGAGATGAAATCCTGTGGTTCCCAAACAGGATTCCTTCCAGCCCCTGGCTGCGCCTAGAAATTCTGTCCATAAAAATTATGAACAGAACCGGTGACAAAGGGCAGCCCTGATGGAGTCCAACATGCACTGGGAACAGGTCTGACTTACAGTGGTGCTTGAAAGTTTGTGAACCCTTTAGAATTTTCTATATTTCTGCATAAATATGACCCAAAACATCATCAGATTTTCACACAAGTCCTAAAAGTAGATAAAGAGAACCCAGTTAAACAAATGAGACAAAAATATTATACTTGGTCATTTATTTATTGAGGAAAAGGATCCAATATTACATATCTGTGAGTGGCAAAAGTATGTGAACCTCTAGGATTAGCAGTTAATTTGAAGGTGAAATTAGAGTCCGGTGTTTTCAATCAATGGGATGACAATCAGGTGTGAGTGGGCACCCTGTTTTATTTAAAGAACAGGGATCTATCAAAGTCTGATCTTCACAACACATGTTTGTGGAAGTGTATCATGGCATGAACAAAGGAGATTTCTGAGGACCTCAGAAAAAGCGTTGTTGATGCTCATCAGGCTGGAAAAGGTTACAAAACCATCTCTAAAGAGTTTGGACTCCACCAATCCACAGTCAGACAGATTGTGTACAAATGGAGGAGATGAAAGACCACTGTTACCCTCCCCAGGAGTGGTCAACCAACAAAGATCACTCCAAGAGCAAGGTGTGTAATAGTCGGCGAGGCCACAAAGGACCCCAGGGTAACTTCTAAGCAACTGAAGGCCTCTCTCACATTGGCTAAGGTTAATGTTCATGAGTCCATCATCAGGAGAACACTGAACAACAATGGTGTGCATGGCAGGGTTGCAAGGAGAAAGCCACTGCTCTCCAAAAGAACATTGCTGCTCATCTGCAGTTTGCTAAAGATCATGGGGACAAGCCAGAAGGCTATTGGAAAAATGTTTTGTGGATGGATGAGATCAAAATAGAAATTTTTGGTTTAAATGAGAAGCATTATATTTGGAGAAAGGAAAACACTGCATTCCAGCATAAGAACCTTATCCCATCTGTGAAACATGGTGGTGGTAGTATCATGGTTTGGACCTGTTTTGCTGCATCTGGGCCAGGACGGCTTGCCATCATTGATGGAACAATAAATTCTGAATTATACCAGCGAATTCTAAAGGAAAATGTCAGGACATCTGTCCATGAACTGAATCTCAAGAGAAGATGAGTCATGCAGCAAGACAACGACCCAAAGCACACAAGTCATTCTACCAAAGAATGGTTAAAGAAGAATAAAGTTAATGTTTTGGAATGGCCAAGTCAAAGTCCTGACCTTAATCCAATTAAAATGTTGTGGAAGGACCTGAAGCGAGCAGTTCATGTGAGGAAACCCACCAACATCCCAGAGTTGAAGCTGTTCTGTACGGAGGAATGGGCTAAAATTCCTCCAAGCCGGTGTGCAGGACTGATCGACAGTTACCGCAAACGTTGAGTTGCAGTTATTGCTGCACAAGGGGGTCACACCAGACACTGAAAGCAAAGGTTCACATACTTTTGCCACTCACAGATATGTAATATTGGATCATTTTTCTCAATAAATAAATGACCAAGTATAATATTTTTGTCTCATTTGTTTAACTGGGTTCTCTTTATCTACTTTTAGGACTTGTGTGAAAATCTGATGATGTTTTTGATCATATTTATGCAGAAATATAGAAAATTCTAAAGGGTTCACAAACTTTCAAGCACCACTGTACTGCCGGCAATGCGAACCAGACTCCTGCTCCGTTCGTACAGGGACCGGACAGCCCTTAGCAAAGAGCCCCGAACCCCATACTCCCGAAGCACCCCCCACAGAATACCACGGGGGACACGGTCGAATGCCTTCTCCAGATCCACAAAGCACATGTGGACTGGTTGGGCAAACTCCCATGAACCCTCGAGCACCCTATGAAGGGTATAGAGCTGGTCCAGTGTTCCGCGACCAGGACGAAAACCGCATTGTTCCTCCTGGATCCGAGGTTCGACTATTGGTCGAATTCTCCTCTCCAGTACCCTGGAGTAAACTTTCCCTGGGAGGCTGAGATGTGTGATTCCCCTATAATTGGAGCACACTCTCCGGTCCCCTTTCTTAAAAAGAGGGACCACCACCCCAGTCTGCCACTCCAGAGGCACTGTCCCCGACCGCCATGCGATGTTGCAGAGGCGTGTCAACCAAGACAGCCCCACAACATCCAGAGACTTAAAATACTCAGGGCGGATCTCATCCACCCCCGGTGCCTTGCCACCGAGGAGCTTGCAAACCACCTCAGTGACTTCGGCTTGGGTAATGGACGAGTCCACCTCTGAGTCATCAGCCTCAGTCTCCTCAGTGGAAGACATGACGGTGGGATTGAGGAGATCCTCAAAGTATTCCTTCCACCGCCCGACAATGTCCCCAGTCGAGGTCAACAGCTCCCCACCCGCACTGTAAACAGTGTTGGCAGAGTACTGCTTCCCCCTCCTGAGGCGCCGGACGGTTTGCCAGAATTTCTTCGAGGCCGACCGATAGTCCTTCTCCATGGCCTCCCCGAACTCCTCCCAGTTCCGAGTTTTTGCCTCCGCAACTGCCCGAGCTGCAGCACGCCTGGCCTGCCGATACCCGTCGGCTGCCTCAGGAGTCCCGGAGGTCAACATGGCCCTATAGGACTCCTTCTTCAGCTTGACGGCATCCCTTACTTCCGGTGTCCACCACCGGGTTCGGGGATTGCCGCCACGACAGGCACCGGAGACCTTGCGGCCACAGCTCCGAACAGCTGCGTCCACAATGGAGGTAGAGAACATGGTCCACTCAGACTCAATGTCCCCCGCCTCCCTCGGAAGCTGGGAAAAGCTCTCCCGGAGGTGGGAGTTAAAGACCTCCCCAACAGAGTGCTCGGCCAGACGTTCCCAGCAGACCCTCACCATACGTTTAGGCCTGCCAGGTCTGTCCAGCTTCCTCCTCCGCCAGCGGATCCAACTCACCACCAGGTGGTGATCAGTTGACAGCTCAGCCCCTCTCTTCACCCGAGTGTCCAAGACATAGGGCCGGAGATCAGATGAAACGACTACAAAGTCGATCATCGACCTCCGACCTAAGGTGTCCTGGTGCCACGTGCACTTATGGACACCCCTATGCTCGAACATGGTGTTCGTTATGGACAAACCGTGACTAGCACAGAAGTCCAATAACAAAACACCACTCGGGTTCAGATCGGGGAGGCTGTTCCTCCCAACCACGCCCCTCCAGGTGTCACTGTCATCGCCCACGTGAGCATTGAAGTCCCCCAGTAGCACAATGGAGTCCCCAGTCTGAGCACCCCTCAGTACCTCTCCCAGGGACTCCAAGAAGGCCGGATACTCTATACTGCTATTTGGCCCGTAGGCACAAACAACAGCAAGAGCCCTCTCCCCAATCCGAAGGCGCAGAGAGGCGACCCTCTCGTTCACTGGGGTAAACTCCAACACATGGCGGCTGAGCTGGGGAGCTATAAGCAAGCCCACACCAGCCCGCCGCCGCTCACCACGGGCGACTCCAGAGAAGTGGAAAGTCCAGCCCCTCTCGAGGAGCTGGGTTCCAGAGCCCAAGCTATGCGTGGAGGTGAGCCCGACTATCTCTAGCCGGTACCTCTCAACCTCCCGCACAAGCTCAGGCTCCTTTCCCCCCAGCGAAGTGACATTCCATGTCCCAACAGCCAGCCGCTGTGTCCGGGGATCAGGTCGTCGAGGCCCCTGCCTTCGACTGCCACCCAATCCACATTGCACCAAACCCCTACTGCTACCTCTGTGGGTGGTGAACCCACAGGAGGTCGGGCCCACGTCACCTCTTCGGGCTGAGCCCGGCCGGGCCCCATGGGCAAAGGCCTGGCCACCAAGCGCTCGCATACGAGCCCCAACCCCGGGCCTGGCTCCAGGGTGGGGCCCCGGCTGCGTCCTACCGGGCGACGTCACTGTCCTGGATTTTTTCTCCATAGGGTTTTTTTTTGGTGAACTGCTCTTGGTCTGGCCTGTCACCTAGGACCTGTCTGCCTTGGGAAACCCTACCAGGGGCATAATGCCCCCGACAACATAGCTCCTAGGATCATTCAAGCACACAAACCCCTCCACCACAATAAGGTGGCAGTTCTAGGAGGGGTCAGTGTCATATCATACAGAAATGCATTTAAATATCATATAAATATCAATCAGTTTGATTTGTCTGTCAGAAAGAAACTTGAATTGATAAAATATGATTGATGTACAACCCCGATTCCAAAAAAGTTGGGACAAAGTACAAATTGTAAATAAAAATGGAATGCAATAATTTACAAATCTCAAAAACTGATATTGTATTCACAATAGAACACGGACAACATATCAAATGTCGAAAGTGAGACATTTTGAAATTTCATGCCAAATATTGGCTCATTTGAAATTTCATGACAGCAACACATCTCAAAAAAGTTGGGACAGGGGCAATAAGAGGCTGGAAAAGTTAAAGGTACAAAAAAGGAACAGCTGGAGGACCAAATTGCAACTCATTAGGTCAATTGGCAATAGGTCATTAACATGACTGGGTATAAAAAGAGCATCTTGGAGTGGCAGCGGCTCTCAGAAGTAAAGATGGGAAGAGGATCACCAATCCCCCTAATTCTGCGCCGACAAATAGTGGAGCAATATCAGAAAGGAGTTCGACAGTGTAAAATTGCAAAGAGTTTGAACATATCATCATCTACAGTGCATAATATCATCAAAAGATTCAGAGAATCTGGAAGAATCTCTGTGCGTAAGGGTCAAGGCCGGAAAACCATACTGGGTGCCCGTGATCTTCGGGCCCTTAGATGGCACTGCATCACATACAGGCATGCTTCTGTATTGGAAATCACAAAATGGGCTCAGGAATATTTCCAGAGAACATTATCTGTGAACACAATTCACCGTGCCATCTGCCGTTGCCAGCTAAAACTCTATAGTTCAAAGAAGAAGCCGTATCTAAACATGATCCAGAAGCGCAGACGTCTTCTCTGGGCCAAGGCTCATTTAAAATGGACTGTGGCAAAGTGGAAAACTGTTCTGTGGTCAGACGAATCAAAATTTGAAGTTCTTTATGGAAATCAGGGACGCCGTGTCATTCGGACTAAAGAGGAGAAGGACGACCCGAGTTGTTATCAGCGCTCAGTTCAGAAGCCTGCATCTCTGATGGTATGGGGTTGCATTAGTGCGTGTGGCATGGGCAGCTTACACATCTGGAAAGACACCATCAATGCTGAAAGGTATATCCAGGTTCTAGAGCAACATATGCTCCCATCCAGACGACGTCTCTTTCAGGGAAGACCTTGCATTTTCCAACATGACAATGCCAAACCACATACTGCATCAATTACAGCATCATGGCTGCGTAGAAGAAGGGTCCGGGTACTGAACTGGCCAGCCTGCAGTCCAGATCTTTCACCCACAGAAAACATTTGGCGCATCATAAAACGGAAGATACGACAAAAAAGACCTAAGACAGTTGAGCAACTAGAATCCTACATTAGACAAGAATGGGTTAACATTCCTATCCCTAAACTTGAGCAACTTGTCTCCTCAGTCCCCAGACGTTTACAGACTGTTGTAAAGAGAAAAGGGGATGTCTCACAGTGGGAAACATGGCCTTGTCCCAACTTTTTTGAGATCTGTTGTTGTCATGAAATTTAAAATCACCTAATTTTTCTCTTTAAATGATACATTTTCTCAGTTTAAACATTTGATATGTCATCTATGTTCTATTCTGAATAAAATATGGAATTTTGAAACTTCCACATCATTGCATTCCATTTTTATTTACAATTTTTACTTTGTCCCAACTTTTTTTGAATCGGGGTTGTATTTTTATCACTTTTTTTCACAAATTGCTCCTCTCATTTCGCCGGTTTGTTTACATTCTGAGCAGAAATGATTTTGTCGGACGTTTTGTATGAAGTTTTTATTTATTCAATTTGCAAATAAATAAATAAAAATGCTCTGTTTCTCAAAATCCAGTGAATGTGGATAGAATAAAACAGTTATTCCACTCAATCTCATCATACATGGATTATGGACGACTCGGTGCTACGCGCCTCATCGCCCATCAGCTCATGGACAACTCAATTTTGTGGAATAAGCGTTAAATATATATCTTTAATGACAATCCATCAAACATAAATCTTTCTATGGAGTCATTTTCAGCTGTTAGTAGTTCATATACTGTTGTATCCATGCTAATTACAAATTAAAGATATTTTCTCACAACTCTACGTGCCAATGATAATGATGGAACAATAAACTTAAAGCAGTCCCTCAGTTGTGGCGTCTGACTTTTTTTTCTGTTTGTTTTCCTCCGAAGGGAAAATGAAAACAGAGCTGAATTTCTATCACACTGACCACAGCTTATCGAAATGGAATCAGTCACTGTGCGCTATTAAACACTGACCAGCCGGCTGATTCATGTGTTCACTGCTGCAGCAGCGTATCAACAACATCCTTATTTACTCTCTCACTTCTCCACTCCTCAGAGAGAGAGAGAGAGAGAGTGCCTGTGTCTCATGGGTGGCCTGGTCTTGAGATACATATCGGACATGTTCAGACCTTCAGCTCGTGAAGAACAAGTGATGATGTGTGAAAGGTAGAAGAGAAAAAAAGGCTTCATTTGTTCCTTGATTGTGATTCAATTCTCTGTCAAGTCAAGTTTATTTGTATCGCGCTTTTAACAATAAACATTGTTGCAAAGCAGCTTTACAGGATTTGAACAACTTAAAACATGAGCTAATTTTATCCCTAATCTGTCCCCAATGATGAAGCCTGTGGCGACGGTGGCAAGGAAAAACTCCCTCAGACGACATGAGGAAGAAACCTCGAGAGGAACCAGACTCAAAAGGGAACCCATCCTCATTTGGGCAACAACAGACAGCCTGACTATAACATTAACAGTTTTAACATGAAGTCAGTTTCGTTGATGTTATAAACTCTTCACTGATGGAAACTTGAGTGCAAAACTGTTCATGACAACTGCAGCCCTAAAGTTAGCAAGACAACTGTAGTCCTCAGCCATAAAAGCATTACTGTAAGAGTCCAGAGCGTCCTCCAGGTGTGACTTTCAACTGTCCTTATGGGGCCGTCCTCCACAGGAGCGATGCGATGAGACTCCGACCAGACACAGGGCACCAGGATGGATCAGGCAGGTCCGAGGAGCAGAAGAGGTTCAGCATCTCGATCTCAGGACCAACATGTAGCTCAGAGGGACAGATTTGTGGGAGAGAGAGAGAGAGAGAGAGAGAGAGGGAAAGAAAACACAGGTTGTTAGGTATGCCCAATGTCACCTGAATAAGTAGGAACAGTATACATATTGCACTGAGTACAAGCAGGGACTCCGGCAACTAACTATGACATCATAACTAAAAGGGGAGAGCCAGAAGGTAACACAGGCATGAGGGGCCCCGGGACATAAAGCAGCAGCCACTACACCGTCAACAAACTCGAGTGAGCAAGCGAGTGGGGACTGACAGCATCCATACATCCCAGTTTACCAAAACACTCTGTCTGAGGATCCTCCAGATCTACACCTTTACCTCATAAACACCATTAACACAAGGCTTGACTAAACAGATCTGTTTTCAGCCGAGACTTAAACACTGAGACTGTGTCTGATTCCCGAACACTACTTGGAAGGCTGTTCCATAACTAGGGTTAGTAACTGGACATAACTGTCCTGTCTTTTTTTTCTTCCAGTCACAGCACAAATACTTGGTGTTGATGTGCTCTTACCGGAAAATAATCAATTCTCGGTGATGTAATGGATTCTGATGCAGAGTGGAGTGACTGTGACTATTCTGAAATCCCCAGTGCTTTATTCCTCTTATACAACAGCAATTTTCCAATGATGACTTTTTGATTGTAATTTATAAAGGAATATTTCACTTTTTATCGATTTATAGTTGCAATAAACATTGCATCTGACTGCTGTAAACTTGCTGACACAGGAGACTCTTTCCATAAATGTTTATTTTTTTTGTATTCTGTTTATATGGAGTGTCCGCAGTCCATGTCCCTGAAGTAGGACCTGAAAAAGTCCTCAGTCCCTGCAGTGAAGCACACGGAAAAGGGAGAACTTCCTCCAACAGTTCTAAGAACTATGAAAAAGTTCTGACCCGGTCTGAAAGCACATATTTACTGATGTTATATGATTAAAGCTGGGGTTTCTCCTTTCATGATAGCCATTCCAATTAAACATGGTGATGGATCTCCAAACTCTGATGAGATCATCACATCTCCATCACATGACCGATCCCCTCTCTCTTATATCTGCCTCGAGGTCTTATAAATACAGGATTAGCATTTCTTTGCTGTTTGCTATCTAAAATGGTTGTGATCTGATCTCTGTATCCCAAACCAACTTTAAGAAAAGATCAGTCTCCTCATCTGAGCACAGAACTCACCATGAAGTGCCTCAAACGTGATTTAAATGTGTTTCCATTTTTTTTTTCTAAATATGCTGTAGCTTTGTTGAAGTGTCTGAAAAACCTCATCATGTGAGCGTATAAACTTTGTGATATTTGAGATTTTTCCATTACTCGCTTTTTTATTCGCATTAAGCAGATTTATGGAAACAGATAAAGAGCCATGATATTTCACAGAACATTCGTTACTTTTGAAGTCTCTCACACAAAAGAAAAATATCAGTTTTTACCGACATCTGCATTTCACAGTACAGAGGAGAGAAACAATAATATATTAGAATGAGTGCATGAATATAAAGTTGTGGTTTGTAATTAAGGAGCCCGTTAATGATGGCATGGCTCACTCTGGCCCCGTCTGGTCCAGAAGGAATGATCTAAAGTGGGCCACCTTGCACAGTTCTACTCTCAACCAGTCCAGCTCAAATATTTGCCAGAAAGAATCCAAAACGGTGAGGAACTGACCAAGAAGAAGCAATTTTTGTTGAACTGCTCATTAACCCTCTGGGGTCTGAGGGTATTTTATGGCACTCTAATGATTTTGGTACGCTCTGATTTTTTTTTTTTGTCAATTTCAACAAATCTTAGCAGTATTTTCAAAGTCATATGACTTTTTTTGTATTCAGCAAAAGTTCAGCTACAGTAATATCTCTGTCGTCTGTATGTCATGATTTTACTTAAAAAAAATTAACAAATAAATGAAGATGTTGTAAAAAGCAGTTTTAGATCTGTGTTGGAATGAGTGTGAAAAAAAAAAAACATGTCCTTACCCATTCTGTCGAACCATTTTGGTCACTTGAGGTGATTCTGTTCAGTCTGAGGAATGGATCAAACACAAAAACTTAAATCTGCTCCACTGATTTGGGCAATTGACTGGCCATCAAATAAATGTATGTCCTATTGTTTTGGGAGAAAGGGTTGGCAGTGGGAGGGGGATTCAATGAGAAGGGTAAAAAAAAATTCATTCCATTCCATGAGAAGAGTGAAAACCCCTCCTACTGCCAACTCTTAATCCCATCAGGTCAAGTCCCAATGAGTAAGGTCATGTTTTTCACACATTCCAACACAGTTCTAAAACTGCTTTTCACAACATCTTCATTTATCTGGTATTTGACTTTATTTTGGTATTTGACTCGATTCAGTGTGTCTTGAAATTAACTCTTGTACTATTTTACTCAGTTCAGAGCCACAATCAACTCTCTTACTCTGTTACACACTTACTCTGTAATTTTGCTCCAACTCTGACTCCAAATTTTACTCTCTAAACTCAAAATAGAGCAAAATTAACTATTTCTGAGGAAAATATTTTAACTCTGGAAAAATTGCTCAGTCATTTTTCCTGTGTCTGCACTACAGCGCATGCATATCAACTGATCTGTTCATCAGAAATAGAAGAAATATTTACATTTACTCGAGTTTATTTTCAGCTGGATCAAGTTGAAGTCAAAGAAAAAAAGGCACCGTTCATCATCGGTGTTGCAGTTCTCCAGACTGAATTGAATCGCTGTCCTGAATCATCCGAAGTGCATAAAATCCATGTGACATCTTGCAACAAGTCTTACCTCCAAATAGGCTAAACTATGTCTGACAGATTTTATCCTGTTTACGGTGGGCGTTCCCACCACGAAAGAGAAACCAATGGAAACCAAAGAGTGAAAGTGATTATCATGCCGTTACCATGGGAACAGTGTTTTATGAATGTGTAAGTGGACGCTCAGAGCTCCAACTCCAGTGTGACTGAGTAAGGTGACAAGTTTTATGTTTCATCTAATTTAGGTAATTTTAAAAAATGTAATATAATTTGTCAGTGGGCACAAAGGAAAGTGTAAAGTTTCTGTCAATATGTTTATCATGATTGTATGATAGAAACTTGCAAAGATATTTATTTAAATATATGAGCTACTCTTTCTAAACCTGTCAAGCTTCACCAGCGAAGCTCTCGACCCCAGAGGGTTAAGGCTTAATTCGTCCATAATTTCATTAATAATTGTAATGAAGCAAATCTGGGTAGATGTTATATGCACCCTAGGTACCCCTACCTTCATGTCAGAAAGAATCAAAATCAGTGAAGAATTGAGGGAGAAGAAGAGATTTTCGTGAAATGTGGATGATGTCAGCCGAATGAGCTAATCAACACTTTCTGACCAATCACATTCCAGAACTCAGCAGCACTTGGGGACTAAACGTGAATTCCAAAATGATGTATAGCAAAGCCTCTGTTTTTATTTATTTATTTATTTATTTATTTATTTAATAGCTGTGCTTAGTTTCTGATACCTGACTGTAACCTGGATGTTTCACATGCTAATGTGCTCACACAATGAAGAAAAAGCAAAAGAAAAAGAATGGAAAGTCAGATTTTTTTCTCTCTTTCTCTCTTTTTTCTGTAATCTGTCCTGCTTGGTTTGGCCTGCGAGTGAGAAGAGCAGCTTTAACGCACTTCAGCACACTCCACTGAGCAGCTAACACGACTCCAGATTTGTGTGCTTTTGCCACATAGTCATGTCTGTTTCCATACACACACACACGAATCTGGGTATTTCTCTCTCTCTCTCTCTCTCTCTCTCTCTCTCTCACACACACACTTATCTCCCTGTACGTATTCCGAGTGAATGCGCTGCTGGTGGCACCAAAGCTGACTTTAATCATTTCGGGCATTGAGACCTTTCATTAATGTGAGAAGTCGTGTTTGTTCAACCTTCACACTCCTGCCACAGTGAAATCGGCCCTTTGGCATCTCGAAGCCAGTCTGCTATTTAATTTCTGCTAATTCCTCATCTATTCAGAACATTTCTGGACCTCAGAGGAGACACTGAGCAGCGTTTTGAGCCCATGGTGAAAAGGTATTCACCTTTCTGTGGATTAACACCTGCTAACGGAGGTCCAACTGCATCCCTGAGCTCCTGTGGCATGAATATTCATGAGCTCAGGCTTCCAACGAAACCTATTTGATGTCAAGAGAGTGTGAGGGTTCTGAGAATATGGGGCTTTAGAAGTGTGTGTTGGAGGATTGTGCTTTGTGTCATATCCTGAATTTTTAGTAAATTAATGTTTTCTGGGGGTGGCACGGTGGTGTAGTGGTTAGCGCTGTCGCCTCACAGCAAGAAGGTCCGGGTTCGAGCCCCGTGGCCGGCGAGGGCCTTTCTGTGTGGAGTTTGCATGTTCTCCCCGTGTCCGCGTGGGTTTCCTCCGGGTGCTCCGGTTTCCCCCACAGTCCAAAGACATGCAGGTTAGGTTAACTGGTGACTCTAAATTGAGCGTAGGTGTGAATGTGAGTGTGAATGGTTGTCTGTGTCTATGTGTCAGCCCTGTGATGACCTGGCGACTTGTCCAGGGTGAACCCCGCCTTTCGCCCGTAGTCAGCTGGGATAGGATCCAGCTCGCCTGCGACCCTGTAGAACAGGATAAAGCAGCTACAGATAATGAGATGAGATAATGTTTTCTGTTTCTGTACTTGAACTATTTTCATGCAACATGTAACTATAATTAGATAAATAAATCCCCATTTTTCTCTCCTATTTTGGTTATTTCTAAAGCCACACAGCTCCCCTGGATCCTACGACTCCGAAAAACTCAATTTTTTTCGACCTGTTGCATCATGTGACACTTGGAGAAAAGCGCTATCAACCTCTTTCACATAAATGAGCTAACAGACGCCCATGACTGACTCATGTTGCTGTGGCTGACAAGGCAGAGAGAGTAGGCCCCTCCCACCCAGACAGCACAGCCAAATTTTGCTGCTTTGGCTCCTGGCCATGATTGGCTGTGGCATCATTGAGATTTGAACTCACGGTTCCTGATCACCACTTGGCAGCCATGTTTAATGAATCAAAATTATATTTGTTGGGAAATAAAAATTGCCGTGGTATAAGAGGATTAAAACAATTAGTGATGTTCTGTTACAGAAAATACTGAGCGACGTGGCAGTGTGATAAAGCACTGCTACTGTTACTGCTCTGAGGTTGATTATTTTCCTAAAAACAGCACCACAGCATGACAGTGTGAGAAGGTACAACATTTTCATTCATGTTTTGATAAAGAAAAAATATTGCAGCAACAAAATATTAACAGTGAATTCATCAGAACATCCAGCAAAATCACCTGGGAGATCAGGAAGTAAACAAGAAATGTTTTTGTCTTTTGCTTGCTCTTTGATGTGTCCGCTGTGTTCACGAGCCAAATCAGTTCATCACAGCTGACGGAGATGTGCATTAGTGTGCTAATTAGCACCGACACCAAACACGTCATGTAAATAAAGATTAAAAGCATGACAAACATCATAAAGCTCTCTGATTCCCACAAGGCCAGCATGACAAATCACGATCTGGAACTGCCTCGTTCGGTTAGTTCAGACTCGGAGATGAACAGAATGTGCACTGAGACAGTGTGTGGAGGTTTTGCTGGCTGGGCCATGAACATGAGATGAAACCAAGCCTGTGATTGGTTGAGTAAGCAAGATGTAGCCAAGCTGATTCACTCCAAGATGGACCCCTTTTCCACCACAGGGCTGGTTCAGAGCTGGTGCTTAATCTCAAACCAGTTTGTATTTTGACAGCCAAAGAACCAGCTCTTGGACAACAACACCAGCTCCTGAGCAGCAAGAACCAAGAACTGCTGATGTCTGAGGCTTGGGGTGGGATCATCCTGAACAATAAGACTAGCTAAAACTTTGTGAAAACAATGTTTAAAAAACAGAGCTAGTGAAGCATCTACTCTAACTAATCTGAGAAGAGGAAGAAAAAAGGGATGATGCCGTCCATCATTGCTGTTTTTGTGCTTGGTGCTAACAGCTGGGAGAGCAGAGACCTGTGCAGTGATGTAATGATGTGGCTCTCTAGCCTCCATCAGTTTCTTAAAAGGTTCACAAGAAGAACCAGCTCCGAACCAGCACTAGCATCAACCCAGAAATAGCACCAAGTTCATGTTGGTGGAAACGAGGTATGTGAGGACCAGCAAGCTTCCTCCTGTCGCCATGGTAAGACTCATCTCATCTCATTATCTCTAGCCGCTTTATCCTTCTACAGGGTCGCAGGCAAGCTGGATCCTATCCCAGGTGACTACAGGCGAAAGGCGGGGTACACCCTGGACAAGTCACCAGGTCATCACAGGGCTGACACATAGACACAGACAACCATTCACACTCACATTCACACCTACGCTCAATTTAGAGTCACCAGTTAACCTAACCTGCATGTCTTTGGACTGTGGGGGAAACCGGAGCACCCGGAGGAAACCCACGTGGACACGGGGAGAACATGCAAACTCCACACAGAAAGGCCCTCGCCGGCCACGGGGCTCGAAGCCGGACCTTCTTGCTGTGAGGCGACAGCGCTAACCACTACACCACCGTGCCGCCTATGGTAAGACTCATCATGATATTTTAACAGCATCACCTCATGTGTTGGAGAACTCAAGTATGACTCTGCAGACTGTGTGAGAGAATGTAACTAGACAAGACCGTCAATGAGGGTGTGGCTCACTCTGGCCCCGTCTAGTCCAGAAGGAACGATCTAAAGTGGGCCACCTTGTGCAATAAATGTTGCAAGCTATATACACTACATACAAGCTCTATATAGAAGTGATATCCACCCTAGGAATACCGACCTATTTACCAGAAAGAACCTAAAATGGTGAGGAACTGACTGAGAAGAAGTGATTTTTGTTGAACTGCTCATTAAAGTTTAATTAATCCATAATTTCATTAATAATTGTAATGAAGCAAATGTGTGTGGGAGTTATATGCATCCTAGGTACCCCTACCTTCATACCAGAAAGAATAAAAATTGGTGAAGAATTGAGGGAGAAGAAGTGATTTTCGTGAAATGTGGACGACGCCGGACAACACATGATGGCATAAACTCATCACCTGTCGGCTGGAGGAGCTAATAAGTTCACAAAAAGTGCTTCTGTCTTTTTAAGGCTTTATGATATATGCAGTGCAGGGAAAAGGGGTTAAAGGTAAAGGGGTTGAAGGTAATGGGTGGGGTTAGAGACAGAGTTTGTCAATGACACACCTTAAACTAAAACAAATTTTCACACATTGATATATTTCTGTTCCACAGAGTATTACATGCTGCTACTAGAGATGACACTGATCCAGTATCAGTATCAATCTCACTATCGGTATCAATATTGGTATCAATACCAGTATTGGTATCAATAGCAATATCAATATCGGTATTGGTATCACTATCCGTATTGGTATCAATATCGGTACCGGTATCAGTATCGGACTGATACCAGTGAAGCATAATGGCTCAGATATCAGAGAAAACATATCAGACCTCAATCCTTCAAAAAACGCAGTTCTCTTCCCTGCAGCTTGTTGGTCTGTAGGGGTCAGAGGTCGACCTCGACTCTCTTTTTGCGTTATTTGTACATTTACATCAATAAAACTCCTGAGAGTGCATTTGGGAAATGATGGTGTCCATTAATTTCTGAGCTCTCCGAGCCAGATTTACAGAACATAAACAGACAGATCGTCAAATTGAAGCTCGAACGCAGCCTGACCCGTTTTGTGCTCTGGAGACAAAAGAGGCTCTTGTGAAGGTCGTCAGGATTTTTGCTCTACATCTACAAAACAAGTCACCTTCTCTGTCATTCAGCGTGAAGGGAATGAGGTAAAAGGAAAAACAAGGCCAGGAGAGCTTGGACGTGAACAAAGTGCCGACTGCTGACTGTCCAGAGGAATTTGTCACTTTCTAAATTCAAATCACTCAGCGGACTGCGGAGACCCGAGGGCAGGATGAGGAGGATCGGCCATGACGCTTAATACATAACCCGAATTAGAGCGGGACCAGGAGACATGAAGGCAGGTATTATATCGCCATAAAAACCAGACAGGATGTGGAGGGATTCTTTGATGGAGGTCAGAGAGCATCTCCCGTGCTGCTCAAACTCCCCGACCCTCACTGAGGATCCGCCCGAGGCGAAATGTATCATTACTGGATCTGAGCGCTCGGAGACAGGAGTAGGGCAGGAGCAAGGGGGCTGATCCGCTTCTCCTGCCCCTCCCCTGGGGGGTAATAAAGACATGCATGAGAACACGGGCCACTCCAAAACACAATGGAACAAAGTCTCTGTAGCCGATGGCCAATCTTCAGCTGTGGAGAAACAGAACAGAAACCACGGTGTATAATTAGCCTTCTGCTGCGGGGAGATGTGGGTTACACACTGATCTCGCTGATGTTCTCAAATACTGAGGGAAAATAGGGGTCCAGACTCACAAAGGAAAAAAAAAAGTCTGGAAATATTCTTCAGCAATAAAGTTCTAAAGCCATTATGTGGAAATTAATCAGAAGGCTAAAGGTCACATCATAAAAATAAATAAATAAATAAATAAATAAATAATAATACACTAAAAGTATTCTCCTCTTTAACCTTTACGTTATTTACCTTTTCATATAAATTCCACCAAAACACATTTAAACTGATCAAATAATTTACCTCCATCAATGGTCTTTTTATTATTTTATAAAGGTTCTTGTTTTTTTTTAAGAAGAATGTGTACATTTAGGCATAATATTTGCATCTTGCATTCCGTTCTTTCCTGCCCATGAAAATAAAGTATAAAAAAAAATAAAAAATAAAACAATTAAATAAAAAACACCAAAGTAAAAAATCCATGATTGCAAAGAGGCAACTGTTTTTGGTTTCACTTCACCTTTATTGCTTAAAAGGATAAAATTCATCATGTCTGTTTTTTGCTTGTTTGTTTTTACATCGAATAGACTCAGAATGCATTACTTTCATCTCATCTGAATCTGAGCGCGAGTACAGAACACTTTTAAAAGCCATCATACCTGCATTAGTCCAATTGCACTCCATTGAAACCATATTATCTTTGATGACTGTGGGTTAACTAGCGCTCCATCACTCCTTCTGGCCGATCCATCGCTCTCAGCTCGCCTGTGGGCTCCACAGATTTATTTCCCAAAGTTATTTAATGTATCTTCAGCATAGGCCTTTAAGTAATTCCATAAATCATTATTAATAACCTTTAAAACTTCCATCTTCATGCCTGTAATCACCGTAGTCAATCATTGGAGTCGGGTTTGATTGCTAATGCATGTCCTCCTTTAATTGACCTTGTCCATGGAGGGAAGAGAACTGCATATTGCCTTCCGCTTTGATAGGCAATTTATTCTGACTTGAAAATTAAAGCTGCGCTGAGTTTGTGTAAGAGATTGTATTCCACTGTGAGACAGAAGACTGGCTTGAAAAATAGGAACATTTTCTTGTAATGCCTTCATAGTGTAACAATAAGCGCCAAATTAATGATGATGGTTTCAGGAAGATGGTTCGAGTTTCAGTTTTAAAAACCCGTCCATCGACAGAGAAAACAATACACGTAAATTCTCATGTGGAAATAAAAGATTAATGGCGAGTGAAGCGATTTAAATACGATGAACAAAATGCAGTTTAGCAGGTAGGAGGTGCAGTCAAGTGTGTGTGGGCGTGGCAGAACATACAGACCGGATTCTGATGGAGCGTTTCTGGAATTCCAGAGGATTCAGATTTAACAATATTTCCAATAAAGACTCTGCGTTGTGCTGTGTGTGATGACGCAGAGTTACTGTTACAACCCTGAAGGTGATGATTTTTCAATAACAGCACATCTCCAAGTGTTTTATTCCTCTTATACCACAGCAATCTGTCAATGATTACAATTTTAATTTATTATTATTATCTCATCTGGCTGACAGGTGATGAGTTTATGCCATCATTTGTTGTCCGTTGTCTGTTCGGCGTCGTCCACATTTCACAAAAATCGCTTCTTCTCTCTCAATTCTTCACTGATTTTTATTCTTTTTGGCAGGAAGGTAGGTCTGCCTGGGGTGCATATAGCTTCTACCCAAATGTGCATACTTGCAATTAATAATAAAGATCTGGAGTAATTAATCCCTGATGAACAGTTTCCATACAAATCACTTCTTCTCCCTCAATTCTTCACCGATTTTGATTCTTTCTGGTATGAAGGTGGGGAACCTCAGGTGCATAGAACTTCTACTCAGATTTGATTTCTCACAGGGCCAGAGTGAGCTACGTCATCACTGACGGTCTCGTTATTATAAAGAAAACTTAAAAGTTACAGCTCTAAGTCTGACTGTTCCAAAGCACTGAGACTCCTTCCTAAACTTCACCTTATCAACACTGGCATGTTTTCAATCTGTTTATTTGAAGCGTCCAGTGTACTAATCCCTGAGATTGAGCTGTTACTACAGAAACGATAAAGTATCAGCTCAGCATGTAACGATATGTGATGATAAACTGTGATATAAATTGATGACAGTTTGAAGCGCTATTTATTATCAGGCTACAGAATATCTTAGTTTTTCCTTTAATGCTGTAATTGAGTTGTTTAGACGGCTATTACTCATTGTTTAATAACGTAAAATAGTGGGAATACATGTGATTTCACCGCAGGAGGAAGTAACACAGCTCTATTTCTACAAACACACACACACACACACACACACACACACACAGATCTAAAATGTTAAAGAGCTGCTGCGTGATAGTGTACAAATAGATTTAATAAGAAACTGTCGTTTTACAGACTGCTGAAAGATAAAGAAAAGAGAAGCGAATGGAGGGAGAACAGATGTTCATAAAACTTTAAAGTTTTTCTTTAAAAAAACTAATAATTTAGTTAATAGGCTATTATATTTTACTCCAACATTTACAAATGTGGGCAAATAATTATTGTTCCTTATTAAGAAAATGAAACAAAAACTTTTTTAATTAACAAAACGGATATTAAAGTTGAGAAAGAATAGGAAAATAAATGTTGCTTTTCTTTTTTTTCAGAAATAAAATTTTCTTCACTGAATATGTTTTCAAAAAATATTGTGAATCAAACTGAATTGTGAACTGGGTAAACCACATGCTTATTCTCAACGCTTTCTAATCAATCAGAATCCAGAATTGAACAGCGGTGCATTTTAACTATCTTTAGTATAAATACAGAGGTGATTATAGAAAATCGTGCACTCTGATTGGTCAAGAGATTCAGACTATTCCTCGATAGTCACCTTGAGCGACTCGGCAAAATGTCATCCTATCGCTTCGTCACGGTAAGTGAGGAAGAATTACAAATTCAGAAAGAAAATGCTGTTCCAAAAGCACTGAAGATGCTCCGAAGTTTGGTCTAAAACTATTCAAAGGGAAGGTGGGACTGGGATTTATT
This sequence comes from Neoarius graeffei, assembly GCF_027579695.1. Lineage (NCBI taxonomy): Eukaryota > Metazoa > Chordata > Actinopteri > Siluriformes > Ariidae > Neoarius > Neoarius graeffei. The sequence continues at coordinate 54,230,189 of NC_083595.1, read as the reverse complement.
TTATTGATTTTAAAACTAAATATTTTATGTGACTCGGCGTAGATCAGTGAAACAAGACTGCGCTGCAAAGTTATTACATTTACATTAAGATTTTGAAGTTTGAAATAAATTATTTTTAATATGAATTTTAAAAAAAAATAATCACCTGTGTATTTAAACTAAAACAATTATCCACCTCAGGCTCAGTGAACATTGAGGAATAATAACCTCAAGCTCGACTTCAACTTGGTCTTGGATATTACTGACTGATATTCACTTCGCCTTCAGTGAATGATTGTTAACTCCGAAGGTTGTGAACAGGAGAAAAATGTTGATATTGTTTTGCTCATCAGGATTTCAAATAACAATTGAATTTGTTTTGTGTGCGTCGGTAAGCCTGAGTCGTGTTATTAGTTTCGGAGCCTCTCGAGACACAAAGTGAAATCATCGAAAATAGACAAAACTGTCAGTAACGTTGTTTGAGGAAATCATCAGAAACCCATCTGGTGTCAGTACGAAGGTAACCGACTTAAACAACGCTAACGGAAAGAAATGCAACGTTATTTTAAACCTGGTTCCTGAGGATAATCCCTTTTTTACCTCTGATGTGCATCTATCAGATGTTGAGCTCTGTATGGGATTTAAACAAGAGCATAAATAAATAAATAAATAAATAAATAAATAAATAAATAGCACAAACCATTAGACTACAAATTAATTAATTCATAAATAAACAAACATAATGCTTGAATATTTAATATTTTAAAAATGTTCTGCTTCTTTTCCAAGATGTGAAATTTCATCAAAACATTTCAGCAAAAGAGATAGCAGAGTAAACGCTGTGCTTCTGTGCAACAGTAGCTCGAGGGTTGTAGAGAGAGTTGAAGGTTAATGTAGCAGTGGCTGAAAGGTTATGAGTTCAGATCCCAGGCCTGGCAGAGAACTGAAATCGGGCCTTTGAGCGAAAACCTCTAACCCTCAAACTAGAGCGAGTGGATTGTCATCACCTGTAAGCGGAGTCAGGTTTAAAAAAAAAAAAAGTCTGCTGAATAAATAAATATGGAGCTGAGAGCAGAAGTTCATCCTCCGTGGCTGCTGGGTGAGAACGGGCTACCGCGTGTCAGAATGTTGGACTGTTTATCTACAAATAAATAAAGTTGGATGGAGTTGTGCATATTAGAGGATATTTACACCACATTCAGAAAGCCAGATTTCATTTTGATTTATTTTCACTCTTACTGTCTTAACATGAAAATATATGTGTTTGGAAACAAAATAGAAAGGCGTGCACCCTGATTAGCCGAGCAACCCGATGCTACTTGATTATAATCTGACTGAAGAACCTTTTAAGAATCTGATGAGCATTAGCTAAAATGTTTTCCACTTATTATTTTGGATTAACACTAAAGGCCAGGGAGTGATATTCAGCCAAACTAACACTTTCACATGGTGTAACTGGAGAAGATTCGTATCATGTGGTGTCCTGTCAAAGGCTAAATGATGCTAAGTGATGGTCTAGCCTGCATCATTATAAACAAAGTTATCTAGCTAACATGTCCATTACAGGATGCTCCTCAGTAAGAACATGACCTCGCTATCAAGCATGAGCTAGTTAGTTACCTGAAGTAGACTTTAGTCAACTTTAGTTTAAAGTTGTTTAGTTTAACAAGCACGTCTAGACGTGAACACATTACTCCTGTGTTGTCGTCACTCCATTGGCTTCCAGTCCATTTTAGAATTGATTTTAAACTTCTGTTGTTTGTTTTTAATGCCATCAATGGCCTGGCTCCCTCTTACCTGTCTGAGATTTTAACTATTCGTGATCATGGTAGGGCCCTGCGTTCTTCAGGTCAGCTTCTGTTAGAAGTTCCAAGGTCGAGATATAAACAGTGGGGTGATCGTTCTTTTGCTGTCGCTGCTCCCAGGCTGTGGAACGATCTGCCCCCCCCCCACACACACACACGTAAATTGGTGCAAATAAACAGTCTTTAAGTTCGCAACATTATAAAGCAGTACAAGTAGCATGTTTGCTAATTAGCAAATCTTAATTTTAATCTGTTGTACTGGCATTGCCCCATTTAGTATCAGTTCAGCTGACCTACCCATCTCTGACCATAAGCCTGTCTCATTCAATGCTAACCTACCGCTCAGTAAGTTAAAATCACATCGCATCATGTCTTTTCGCAACATCAGACATGTAGAGAAGGAGGATCTTATTAATTTAATTGCCTCAAGCCCAAGCCCTGTCTCCGCTTTTCTACCTTCAAACCTAGTGGACTATTATAACAGCTGCCTATCCTCTGCACTTGATGCCCTCGCCCCTGTGAAAACTCGGGTTGTTTCCTTTACCCACTCTGCCCCTTGGTATACACCGGAGCTATGGCAGCTCAAGGCAGCAGGACATCACCTGGAGAGGCTTAGTGCAAAAACTGGACTTACTATTCCTAAACAAACGTACTCTGATCATATACTTCACTACAAAAATATGCTATCAATAGTGAAAAACTCCCACCTTACTAATGCCATCAGCTCTGGTGAAGGGAATACTAGGAAACTTTTCTCCACTGTGAAAAATCTATTGAAACCACCAGTATCCAGCCTTAACAACAACCTCCCTAATGACCACTGCCCTGCTTTCCTGAAATTCTTTGATTCTAAAATCACCAACATCCACGAACAGCTGGCCACTGCAAATGTCATCCAGCCTGAACTGCTGGCAGCAAGTGCCACAAAACTAACCTCACCTAGTGCCTTATGTGACTTCAATCTTCCAACTGAGGACTACATCTCTGAGCTCATTACTAAATCAAACTCTTCAACCTGTCTTCTGGATCCCATCCCCACCTCTCTAGTTAAAGCATGCTTACCAGCTTTAATAACTCGGATAACCTCCATTATAAAATCCTCTCTGACAACCAGCACAGTCCCATCATCACTAAAAGTTGCCATAACCAGACCAACACTGAAAAAATCTGGACTGGACTGTAATGACCTCAACAACTATCATCCTATATCTAACCTTCCATTCATTTCCAAAATACTTGAGAAAGCAGTTGCATCTCAACTTCTGATATATCTCCAATATCATAACCTTTTTGAACAATTCCAATCTGATTTTTGCCCTCAACACAGTACTGAAGCAGCGCTTGTTAAGATCACACATGATCTTCTTTGTACAGCTGATGCTGATCTGTTGTCCATCCTCATCCTTCTGGACCTCAGTGCCACTTTTGACACAATATCCCATCAACTTCTGTTAGAGCGGCTAATGAGCATAGGAGTCTGTGGCACTGCCTAGAAGTGGTTTAAGAGCTGCTTATCTGACAGAACCTACTTTGTCCAGATCCAGGATCAGCAATCTGAAAGCTCCATCCTCCATCATGGAGTTCTACAGGGATCAGTACTGGGGCCACTCTTGTTCATTGTCTACCTCCTTCCCCTTGGTAACATTTTCAGGCACTATAGAATACAGTTTCACTCATATGCTGATAACACCCAGCTTTATGTGTCCACTAGGCCCACTGCCAGCGTCCCACCCAGTGCCCTCACTGCCTGTCTCCATGACATACAGGCATGGATGACAAGAAATTACCTAAAACTCAATAGCAGTAAAACTGAGCTTCTACTCTTTGGAACCACAACAACACTTCAAAAAAGCAATATCAAATCACTCTCTATAGGTGAGGACATTATACCAGTCTCTAAACAGGTAAAGAGCCTTAGAGTTATCCTGGACAGCGCCCTCTCATTCTCCAACCACATCAATAATGTCTGTCGAACTGCGTTCTTCCATCTCAGGAACATCTCCAGACTGCGTCCTGCACTTACCCAGCACTCTGCTGAAGTGCTTGTTAACACCCTGGTAACATCCCGCATAGACTACTGCAATGCAATTTTGACAGGCATCCCAAATAAACTCACCTATCGTCTACAGCTCATCCAAAACTCTGCGGCACTCATTATTACCTGTTCAAAGTCCTTCCACCATGTTTCACCCCTGCTGATCCAACTACACTGGCTTCCAATATCCCAACGTATTGACTTTAAAATCCTGCTAATCACTTTCAAAGCCTTCCACAATCTTGCCCCTCCATATATTAAAGAACTCCTACAGACCTACTGTACACACCCTCCCGTTCACTACGGTCATCTAACACGGGATTATTGGCTGAACCAAACGTCAGACTCACTGTGGGAGAAAGGGCTTTCTCATATGCCGCTCCTAAACTATGGAATTCCCTTCCCTCACATATTCCTACCCTGGACTCTGTTTCACAATTCAAAAGTGCACTTAAAACTCACCTTTTTAAATTAGCATAATTAGCTCTAAGCCACCCACTTGCTGTTATGATTTTGATGTTTTTGTCATTGATTTTTCTTTTTAACGTTGACTTTTTATCTGTAAGGTGACCTTGGGTGCTTTGAAAGGCGCCATGAAACAAATTAAATGTGTTATTATTATGATTATTATTATTAAGCATGGTACATTCTTGTTGAGTTCACTGATATGGTAGTTTACTTCTTAATACCTGAAAATCTGAGCTCCTCAGACCAATTATTCCACCGAATAACTTCCAACCAAACCGTCTTCACTTAGCATGGAACAATATCGGATTAGTATGTCATTGAACATGATCACATGACCAAGTTAGACAAAACAGCCGTCGTGTGGCCGGGATAATTTTATTCCAGAGGAGAAATGAAGGCACACTGAGTCAAACTAACCCCGTCTGAATAGGGTCATGTGTTTCAAAAGACATTAAATAGTTTATAGTTTCTTACAATTTTTGATCACTTTCATCTGATTTGTTTGCTCTTTGTTTCTTTCTTTCTCCTCTGCCCTTTTCTGCCAATTGCATTCTCATCGTGCTCTCATTTTCAATCTAAACAAATGGATGCAATTCCCTGAGGGTGGCCGGTCATGTGTTGGACGCTCTTCTGCTTCGCCGTCCTCTGTCCTCTCTGTATTAATAACACCTCAGGAGAGACTCGGGATGTCAGGTTTATCTCAGGAGGAGACGGGCGAAGCTAAATGGAGCCTGAACCTGAGAACAGACCTACCTTTCTGTGGCGAGGGGACGCTCGGAGCGTATTAAGCGAAACTTCAGTAATGTGAAAAACAAATGGAGGAGGGAGGAAGAGGTGGAGGGATGGAGGGAGGGGGACGTCCCTGAAGAATCAACTTGGCAGCAATGCATCATTCCAGGCCATAAATCTCACAAACATTCCCCTCTCTGAGAACGAGAGTGAGTTGCTTTCCTCTTTTCCTTCAAACACGGAGTCCGTAAGAGTCGGATAATTAGAAGTGAAGTTTATGGAACCCGCCGTCTCAGTGGGACGTTCTGTTGTGTATTTAGAGGTTGAGATTGTTCCTCCAATCTGGCTGATGCATCTATGGAATTTTCCATTTAAATTTCCCGCCAACATGATTCTGATAAAGACAAATGAAGTTTCCGCTCTCGCTCCGGGACCGGTGGGATTAGTGCTAATAAAGATGCATTAGGAATCGGAATAACACTCCTTGGCAATGTGTCTCGTGTTCATGGACCCATGGGGAAGCAAAGCAGGAGCAATCTCTCACCCTGGCCTCCTCATTGTCTCTTGTCAATCAAATGCATGCATATGATAATACAACATGGCGTGTTGGGTGCCGGAGTGGCGCAGGATCCATCCTCTCGCCGGAATGATCCCCATCTGTTATGTCTAACACCTAGAAATTACCACCAGGTTCATCCTGATATTAGTAAAAAGAGATGGGTTTGTATGGCTTTTTTGTTGACATGAGGCTAATGGCATGTCAGTGTTTCACTCCTCAGAGACGGGATCTCATCCTCTTTTTATTATCCTATAAATAGGGGGTTGTTATTTTAAGAATTTTGATTTTTCCATGTTTTACCCCCCTAGAAATACGGAGATGGTCCATCTATGTGGGAAAATGTCAAATTTTATTAAATTGAACCTTGCTAACCCCCCTGTACTGTACATACCCTCTGAAAGTTTCCATTCTTACAATATGACAAAATACATTACAGTGCTGTTTGATATTAGAATGCTGCTTTTTTAAATGTGTTTTAAAGTTATCGATGAATGCGAACCTCTTCAGGTATGCCACTAGGTACGACTACAACATTTTCAGTGCAGATGATCATTATTTTAAGGTAATAAGCTTAGTGGTAAGTAACCTTACATTCAAGTACATTAAACATATGGTAATTCTGCTCTTTTTCAGCAAGTTTTAAAGTTATTGATGAATGCCACACTCTTCAGTAATACCTCAAATATGAACTATTTTTAAGCACAGAGGATCATTACTTAAGGTTACTAATTTAGTTTTAAGAACCAGTATGCACAAATGATTCATATCTGAATTATATCTCCCGATGTATTAAATAGTCATTATTTGTATTCTTGCAGGTAAATAATGGCTTCTGTTGCAACACGGTCAAAAGCTAAGAAGATACGAGGTGTAGTAGAGTACATAGAGCAGGCTGAGTTCCCTTCTGGGATGCTTCCAACAGGGAAGGACATCATTCAGAATATGCTCTATCTGCTGCGGCCGAAGCGTGCTGGTCAAGCACAGAGATCCAGGGACGCTGCTGCTCAGTTGCTGGCAGAACTTGTTATACACCATCCACACCAGACATATAAAGAAGCATATCTTGAAACTTTATGGAGAATGTGTTACTCTGATTCAAACCTGTAAATGGAGACAAAATGAGGGTTTCTAACAACTCTTTTTGTGAGAAATAAATGTTATTACTGTGATTTTTGATGCTATATTTAAGAGTTATTTCCATTAAGGAATGCTTATATTCGTGAAAAAGGCAGTTTTTGACTATTTGGAGGGGTTATTAACTTCAGAGGGTATGTACAGGGGGGTTAGCATTTTTCAGTTGGCCAAATATTGGTATTTCCATACTTAGATAGATCATCTCCATATTTTGGGGGGGGGGGGGGGGGGGGGGGGGGTAGAAAAAAATTTTTGGTCCAACACCCCCCCCCCCCCCCCCCCCCCCCACACACACACACACACACACTATAAAATAAAATATAAATCCGAGGAAGCGTGTATGAACAAGGCATGAACAAATCACAAGGAGATCAGATTCAGACTCGTGTGAGAGAAAGTACATAAAGATGATATGAGCTGAGCTTTATATTAGGATTAGAGATGGGAGAACATCAAGATCTCCACTGGACCTGGTGCAAGATTTCCACAGGACCAAGTCCAAGATCTCCATGGGACCTGGTCTAAGGAGCTATTCTTTTTTTCATGATCATCATCATCATGATGATCATCATCATCTCCTCCTTGCCTTTTTGTTCTTCTTGAAGTTGACTTGAAGCACAAAATGAAAAATTTACCCATATTTCTTTCTGAAAGCTGAATCCACGGCAACCTTGAAGCAGTTTCCATCTTCTCCATCTTCTTCTCTTCCATTGTGTACTTCTTCTTCTTCTATTCAACTGAACCACTTTTTTCTACCATTTCTTCTTTTTTTCTAATTTGTACTACAAGTATTTCTTCTTCCCTTCTTTCTCCCTTCTATTTCTTCTTAACTGCTCTTTACTCCCTTTTCTGGAAGCTCTGTTGAAGTGACACATTAAACACATCTTCAGTGAAGTGAAACATTAAAAAAGTAGAAACAATTTTTTTCTACTTTTTTTTTATTTTTGTCTCTGAAAGATTTGTGTTTTTACCATCTTTCTGATATGTTTAAATGGACAATAAACCTAGTCTTCATCATAATTTTGTGCCCAAATTAATTTCCTCTTTTTCTTCTTCTTCTTCTTCTTCTTCTTCTGTGGACATGATATTAAAATGGAAAATAAAACACACTTATTTGTTTTCTTTTATTTGAAGTTATTTTTTCCGTTTTGATCATGGTGGTGGTGATGATGATGATGATCATCATCCTCTTCATCATGTTCATTGTTTCTTCTTATTATTCATCCAGGGAAGATACATTACATTGTGGAATTAAAAAAATAAATAAATAAATAAAATAAAACTTTCTTTTGGAAGCGAATTTCTTCTTTTTCTTCTTCTTCTGCAGGGGATATTCATGAAGCCATCTTCTTCTCCCATCTCTTGTTATTCTTATTTATATCTTAGAGAATGATTCAGCAGCTTCACGCTCAGCACCTTTTTTCCCTCTGAGGCGACAGAGAAGCAGCTGAGTCATGTGTCATGCCGAGAGGACACTGAGAACCTAAACACTCCTGCACCTATAACAACACACAGATTTAGCTTCTGGCTATAAATATATTTTTCAGAGAAGGCACATTTAAACCCTGTGGGCTCGGCCAGTGATTTTCCACTTCCTGTAAAAAGTGAGAGTATCTCTCCAGACCGGAGTCCATTTCTCTGTTTCTTAAAGTATGACAAATCATTTCGAATAAACCATGTCTCCGGTAAGTTGAAACGTCACATGGCATTTCTCGGCTGGCTGGAGTGGAGCGAGCAGTTTGCAGATTAGGTACAAGTTGGAATTCTCATTCTCCCTGGAGGCTTCGTCCGTTCACACTGGTCATTTGGGTTTGCCTGGCCTCATTTGCCAGTTAATTGCGTTCTATACTTGAGCTAAAGACCTGTCATCTGTTTTTGTGGGTCCATTTATCTTACAAATAACCTACACCGTACCTTGCTGGGCCAAAGACATTACCAGAGACGTTTTATATGCAGCAGATTTGGGAACGTGCTTGGCCTAAATTGGGTTTTGCCCATTTTTAAGTAGTAATAGTTTCAGTGATCATTCCAAGTAAAACATTTGGTAGAAAGCTGAAAGCCACGTTTCTGGCATCTGAGCAGAATCATCAGTTATTCCCTGAAGGTCTGATGATGAGGGACCATCATGCTCAAGCAAGGAGCTAAATATTAAAGGTGTAATATCACACTACTGCAGAAACACAACCGAATTCAAATACATTATTTGGAATAAACAGATGATTTATTCTAAACAGATGCAAATACACAAATGAAGATGTGTGAGGATGGATCCAGACCGATGGGCATTCATCAGAAATATATGTACACCACTTGGCATCGGTCATGGGGCTTTTGTTTATGTTACCGCTAGCTGGCTACATAGGCTATAGCCACACTCAACCAACAGACCAATGATTCAGGATCCAATCACCTGTGGTAAGCGGTGATGCTTACCCGACCTACTTATCTGGATTCTCATGATGCTTTGTACGGTATAGTGTGACCTGAGGCAAAGAATCTAGGTCAAACTAATAAAATGCTCCAGAAAGAGGTCTAAATTTGAAGTTCACCACAAGTAATGGGCCAAGCCATAGTCGTAGTGGGCTGTGGCTGGGCTGATTCAAAAGGTCTCGTGAAGAGGGAGGGGCCTGTAAATTTTGGCGGGGCTAGGGCTTTCGGTGGCCGAGTTATGAATTTTTAAATCCCTGCATCATGGGCGTCGCCACCATTGAATGTGAAGGGGACTTGTCCCCTTCACATTTCAAAATTCTTCGTTTGGACCCCCCCACATTTAACATAAAATATTAGTTCACCCAGCGCCGTTTTTATTGTTTCGTGAAAGAATCCATTCCACTTGATCAATAAGAGAATACACAAACCACTGAAAATCCACTCCGGGTTTCCCGGGCATTCCCGACAACAACTCACCGCATGCAAGTGAAGTGACTCTCAGCGCGAGCAGAGACATTTTGGTGCGGCTGCTGGAGAGTGGAGGAGGTGACGTCAGCCCCATTGCCACCTCATAATGGCTAGCTTTTGCTAAAACCTTCTTCTTTTGTTATCTGCCCTCAAAATTAACCCTAGGCCAAGTTAAGTTAATGTTCAACTAAACAATGAAATAAGCTTAGCCTAATGGGGTATTCTTGGTTGATGATGAATTGTTTGCAGTATTTGCTCCTCCCCAGACACAATGGACATAAGGACATTCTTTACAAAGCAGCGGAAAGTCAGTCAGAATATCCCCACAGGACAGGGTTTTTGTCCCAATGGAAATGTTAGTGCAGTTAGCTGGCTAGTCAATGTTAGGAGATGTATCAGCTAGCTTAACGTTAGCTATCATTTAATTCAAACCCAGTAGGCCTGCCTTACTGTAATGCCAAGAATGAGGTCAAGTCTGCTCTGATGATATTTATTGATTCCCTGTTGTGATGTGAAGAACTTGTTTTGTCTGGTCTTTGCCAGTTTTCTGGAAAGTAAGATGGGAAATCAGTGTCCGGGGAAGGAATAGTAGAAAGGAAAGCAATGGCGAGAGATGGATGTTATTCCAGGTGGATTGTGAAGTAAAGGGGGATAAAAGTGATGAAGTGGTAGAAATTGTGGTGGCACCAATGTAAGAAGGAGTTCTATCTATAAATCTATTTGTTATACTGATCTGTAAATGTTACTGTAGTACCACCATTGCATGTAGGTTGACAAAACTGCACTTGTTCATTGTGTGACGTTCTCTTTTATGTAGCGTTATGAAGACTGCATGATGCCATGCCATTTTTGTTATGAGTATCACTAAATCGAAAAAAAAAGTAAAACGCACCCACTAAAGTCACTGTTGGTGGTTAATAAAATTGCACCTTTTCATTGTGTGAAGTTATTTTTTATGTGTCGTTGCTGGACACAGTGTGATTGTGTGTTATGAAGTTTGCATGATGCCATGTCATGCCTGCTCATTGTGTGAAAATATGAATATTCTTATTTTTAAACAGTTGAGTGTCACTATTGCTTGGCCCAGTGGCATGTTGTGTTCCATCTAAAACTAAATAAAAAAGAAAACACAAAATAAAAAGTAAAATGCACCCATAAAGTCATTGTTGGTGATAAATTGTGTCACATTCATCTCATTATCTTAGGCGTAGCGGTGGGTTTAAAAACAGGCTGATGAATATATGGACTCGTTGAATGAGGACTTATTGTTGAGTCTCTAAAATAGTCATTGAATTAAGTGACGTTTGTAGGTAAAAATAGGTGTTTAACAACCTGTTAAAAATACACCAGAATGCAGGAAATGGCATCTAATTAATTAAAAATTGTCTGGGGGAGGACCCCCACACCCCCGCCAGTGTGTCCCCCCCGCATTAAACATGCTTCCGACGCCCCTGCCCTGCATGCACATGCGGCTAGAACCAGAGCTCATGTTAAAGTTTTCGGTGAGTCGCGCTCATGCAGAGCTTCAGGGGAAAACAGTGGGCTGGGCTGCGGTTGTAGTGGGCTGGGGCTGCTGTCTTCAGAAAGAGCTCGACGCTCCTCTGAAAATCCATACCAATCTGGTAAAATTAGTGAAAATATTTCTGTAAATGTCCATCTGTCAGATTCTTGGGCAGATCTGTCCCTGGTGTGCCCTGTTTCTATTTATTTATTTAAATCTCATTTGCGCGAGTGAGTGGTCAGACACGAAAGCATGTGGAACAAAACAAAAGACGGTGAATTGATTAGCGTGAATGTGAACAGCGTATTTCTATTGTAGCTAGCTAGCTTGACAACTGATATCTGAATGAGTTTAATTTATTGACAGCTTGTCATCATTTCTGGTCGTTATGAATCACTATATTGGGCCGTTTGTAATTCCCAAGCTGCTTGATGTAAAATGTTGCACTGCTAATTTGATTAGCTACATAAGTGCTGGTCTGTCTGTTTTTTAAAATGATTCTGCTCTGCAGTTTGCCGTTAACAGTTTCTCTCTCTGATGCTAATTTATTGGGTTATTACCCGAGCTCCAAGAGTCCAGACAGTTTATCAGCTCGCTCATTTTTTCTTTCTTTCTTTCTTTCTTTTTTTTGTGTGTGAAAATGTCCTCTTCTGGTTAACCAAGTTAAACATTTCGCTTGATTGAAGAAATGATCCAAACGGTCATAAAATATATCCACGGCTTGGGAACAAAAAACGAGCTGCGTTTAAGAAGCAGGGGTATTTAAACAATTAGTGTAGCAGTCCCCTCGCTGATGAAGCTGCCATTCCCACTCATTAAGAAGCTGTGTCTTTTAGCAGTTTATCCCTGCTGTTTTATGAATTCCGAATTACACCTCATTAACGTGTCATTTGCATAATTAGCGAGAACGAGGGCTGTGCGCGCAGTTGGACGAGCCTCCGTTCTGAGAAAGGAGACAGATAAATAAAAGTGAACCGGACAGAGACTCACGGGCTGCATGTGGAGCGTGATTATTCAGCGATCGCTTACAGGGCGGTGAAAACATTCGGCTCCCCCGCGTCCTTCCTCAGACTGAAATAAGCACTTCTTCAGACCAAAATCATGGTGATGAACACTGGAGAGGAGCAGCTGCAGCTGGCAGACAGACCCTCAGCAAGAGACAGCAGATTGCTTTATATCTGCAATTAATACACCTCCAATAAGGCGCTTCATGCTGCTACAGAAACAAGGGTACAGAATAAAAGTAATAATCACCAAATTCATCATCAGATAGCACAAATGTTTGATTATATTCCCAAACCTGAGAAAGCTTCAAACCTGAGAAGTTAATTTTCTGTGATGACTGCTTCTGAGTAAACATCTTTCCACCAGGATGTAATGGTGTAAATGGTTTCATTAGATCCATTTTTACATGGTGTGCCATTGAATAGAAATGTTGTATGTCCATAAATATTAAGTACATCCATTAAAATACCATAAAACCACAAAGATACCACTAAAGACCATCAGATTCACATAGAAAACCCACTGATCCCATTAGAAAACCAACAACTGACCAGAACCACTTCCCCATACCAGTAAGACTGACAATATTATAATATCTGCACACATGGAAAACAAAAGACAATTAAATCAAAAGACTTTCTTACTAATGAACAGTAGCATTGCCGTTTTTAACATGCTCAGCGTACTCAAATGCAAGAGTGACAGTCAATCCAAACAGTTTATTAAAGCTAGACTGCCTTTCATATTTTTCAAGTGTAGGTCATAGAAAGAATTTTCTCCGACACCCAATTATTTTTGTTTCGTGACTGAAAGCTACTGAATTCGAATCACAGACTTCCAATTTTATTAGTTTTTTTTTTTTTTTTTTAAGTAGAACAATGAATGAATTTAGAGCCACACGGCCCTAAATTCTCTGCTATTTTTTCTTGCTTCACCATGACCCAATTCAAGATACTACGTCATGCATCACGTGGTGGGCTTTCCCCGTTCACGCAAGGCATTTTGGGATACAAATTTGAAACAGGAGAGAAAAATGGAGGACGTGAGTATGCGAATGAAATGTGAAAGAGCGACTACAGTAACGGAAAGTGAGAAGAAAAGACGTTATGTTATATACGAAGGAAAGGAAACGCAGGACCAAACTACAACCCCGATTCCAAAAAAGTTGGGACAAAATACAAATTGTAAATAAAAATGGAATGCAATGATGTGGAAGTTTCAAAATTCCATATTTTTATTCAGAATAGAACATAGATGACATATCAAATGTTTAAACTGAGAAAATGTATCATTTAAAGAGAAAAATTAGGTGATTTTAAATTTCATGATAACAACACATCTCAAAAAAGTTGGGACAAGGCCATGTTTCCCACTGTGAGACATCCCCTTTTCTCTTTACAACAGTCTGTAAACGTCTGGGGACTGAGGAGACAAGTTGCTCAAGTTTAGGGAGAGGAATGTTAACCCATTCTTGTCTAATGTAGGATTCTAGTTGCTCAACTGTCTTAGGTCTTTTTTGTCGTATCTTCCGTTTTATGATGCGCCAAATGTTTTCTATGGGTGAAAGTACCCGGACCCTTCTTCTACGCAGCCATGATGCTGTAATTGATGCAGTATGTGGTTTGGCGTTGTCATGTTGGAAAATGCAAGGTCTTCCCTGAAAGAGACGTCGTCTGGATGGGAGCATATGTTGCTCTAGAACCTGGATATACCTTTCAGCATTGATGGTGTCTTTCCAGATGTGTAAGCTGCCCATGCCACACGCACTACGTAATGCAACCCCATACCATCAGAGATGCAGGCTTCTGAACTGAGCGCTGATAACAACTCGGGTCCTCCTTCTCCTCTTTAGTCCGAATGACACGGCGTCCCTGATTTCCATAAAGAACTTCAAATTTTGATTCGTCTGACCACAGAACAGTTTTCCACTTTGCCACAGTCCATTTTAAATGAGCCTTGGCCCAGAGAAGACGTCTGCGCTTCTGGATCATGTTTAGATACGGCTTCTTCTTTGAACTATAGAGTTTTAGCTGGCAACGGCGGATGGCATGGTGAATTGTGTTCACAGATAATGTTCTCTGGAAATATTCCTGAGCCCATTTTGTGATTTCCAATACAGAAGCATGCCTGTATGTGATGCAGTGCCGTCTAAGGGCCCGAAGATCACGGGCACCCAGTATGGTTTTCCGGCCTTGATCCTTACGCACAGAGATTCTTCCAGATTCTCTGAATCTTTTGATGATATTATGCACTGTAGATGATGATATGTTCAAACTCTTTGCAATTTTACACTGTCGAACTCCTTTCTGATATTGCTCCACTATTTGTCGGCGCAGAATTAGGGGGATTGGTGATCCTCTTCCCATCTTTACTTCTGAGAGCCGCTGCCACTCCAAGATGCTCTTTTTATACCCAGTCATGTTAATGACCTATTGCCAATTGACCTAATGAGTTGCAATTTGGTCCTCCAGCTGTTCCTTTTTTGTACCTTTAACTTTTCCAGCCTCTTATTGCCCCTATCCCAACTTTTTTGAGATGTGTTGCTGTCATGAAATTTCAAATGAGCCAATATTTGGCATGAAATTTCAAAATGTCTCACTTTCGACATTTGATATGTTGTCTATGTTCTATTGTGAATACAATATCAGTTTTTGAGATTTGTAAATTATTGCATTCCGCTTTTATTTACAATTTGTACTTTGTCCCAACTTTTTTGGAATCGGGGTTGTAATAAATATGGGCGCTCAGTGAGCACCTCGGTGTGATCAGCTGTTCGTTTAGCGACAGAATGGTGGAACTGTCAGTGCACGCTCAAAGGGAAACCTGTAGATGGCAGTAATGCAACACTGTGGATGCCAGCTGCCGTAAAACCCAAAAGAAGAAGAAGAAGGTAAACCTGCGCATGCGCACACGGACTTCCTCTGTCTGCTTGACTGCGCCAAGCGAGCGATTTCATGCACGTTATTTGCTTTAATCCCCTCAAATTAAATAACTTCCCAGCCACAGAATGGCCTGATATTTTGTGAGATATTACAGAAATAAACAGATATCACAATCACCACATTTCAGACGGAACTAAATTTCACCAATTTAATGAAATTGAAAGGCCGTTGAGCTTTAATAGTCGATTCTGGATGAAGGGGAATATATATTTCAAACTTTTGTAGCTAGTTTGTTAAATCATTCACTTGATTCAGTCACGAATGAAGGCAAGACCAATAAACTCGCTATGAAGCTAAACATTCAGACCAGTCAGAACATGTGCAAGATGTGAGGAAAACAGACACTTTACCACACATCTGCCAACTCGACTGATCCATGCGGTAGTCTGCTGATTCTGACAGGTGAATCTCACTGACCGCTTTTAGTTCTAAAATTACCGCATTACAAAAGAATCTGTGAAAACTGTTGGATTCATTCTTCTGATCTCACTTCAGCTGTTTTTGGCACACGGGATAAGAGTATACAGCATCAGTAAGTTATATTAAATGAAGCCGAGAGCCAATGGAATGGCGCAATAATGATAATGATGTTGAATCTAAACTGTATTGCTCTACTGGGTCATTCCATTGGTTCTCATTATAATTCTATCCAATCAGCAGTGAGGTCACATGATGAAACAAATCACACCAGTGTTTGAGAAAAAAAAAAAAAACATGCTCTGGTGATCACGAACAATGAATTCATCAAAGAAAAAAAAAGATTCACGATGACAAGTTCAAGGCGAATTGGTTGTCAGATCATCCAGCATCAGAGCATCAAGGCGAGGTGAGAGGAAGCATTTTATGAAGTATATCCATCTGATTTCTGCATCAATTCTCTTCAAATATGGTACTCAGAATGCAGGAAAATGCATCATTTTACACCATGTTTATATATATATATATATATATATATATATATATATATATAAATAAACCACCGAAATGGCATCAGGAACTGCACTAAATATAAACCAACAAAAAGCTGGTTTCCAATAGCAAATTTTCAATCCCACACGGGGATCTTCTTCGGGCACTGTATTTAAACGTACAAATAGCAGTACACGGAGTGAATGAGAAAAGACAGGAAATGAGGGGTATATATATATATATATATATATATATATATATATATATACGCACACACACAACAGAAAGCCATTAGTGTCAAAACATGAGTGAAGTGGCGAGAATGACATTAATTAAATGAATAATTATGAAAGTCAAGTTCATTCAATCAAAAATAGCTAAAAAAAATTTACAATGGGAAAGTGACCAAAAAAGAACAGCGAGCCAAAGGCCAATCAGAAAAGGATTAAGAATGAGTGGCACGTGGGCCTCTAAGCTGACTACAGAAACCGTCATTAACATTTAGACCTGAAGGGTGCACTGTTTTTAGTTTCCAGATCCAAACTCTTTCTGCCTCCAGTAGATCCTGAGTTTTGGAACACGCCTGTACAATGGTGAAGGACAAGTTAGATTGAGAATGTCCATTTGTAGTAAAATGTTCATACAATTGTGTACAATCATTACCCAAATTTACCCTGCTGTTTCTAAAAGCACTTTTATGATTATTCACACGAAGTCTAAACGTTTTTGTCCGGCCAACATACTGGGCCTTACACAGGGTACAAGTGATAACGTAGATACAGTTGGTAGAGGCGCAGTTGGCTGCACTACTGACAAGCGCAAAAGTAGCCGAAGTAGTTGTACTAGTGATTGAAGTTTGTGAAGGAAGAATACTACAAATCTGACAATGCAATTTTCCACAAGGCCGACGAGAACCTTGTGTAACTGAGTTAGTGTCTGGGTTGGGCAGCTTCGCCCGTACCAGCAAATTACGTAAATTAAGGGGACGTCAGAAGCAGACCAAAGGCTTCTCAGGTACACACGCTTTCATTCTGCTGGAGCAGTGGGGAATAGGGAGGTAGCGTGACAAAATACCATTAACGTCTGGAAGGCCGGGGTGATAGTCAAAAACGCACGATACACAATTCTCACTTTTCTTCATTTTAGCAGAGTCATCTGAGAAAAATGTTATTATAGCACGCTTAATCTGAGTTTTAACTTTGCGTTTGCTGTAACCACGTCTACAAAAAGACTGCTCAAGTTCGCAGAGACGATCTAACGCAATATCAGCATTCGAGCATATGCATAAATTACGAAGAGCCTGGCTGTACTGTAGACTACGCTTGACATGACCAGGGTGACAAGATGATGCAAGCAGAAATTATCGGGTGTCAGTAGGTTTGATGAACAGATCAGTATGGAAATTACCTTCACTATCAAGTTTAACACACACACACACACACACACACACACACATACATATATACGGTATATATAAATAAACGACTTTGTTTAATATATGTGACCCCTCACCGAATCCAGGGACGGATGTCGGCCGAAACGAATCCGAGATAATCACAAAAGAAGCATTTTTTTTTCGAAATTTGTGATTTTCGTTTTTCTCCATCATGTGCAAGTTGAGATCTTGAAGAATGCAATCAGTATTTCAGATAATAGATTGTTTTGTTGGAAAAGCATACATTTTTTGTTGCAAATTGTCTCATTTTTGTCAGGACTGTAGCCTGCTGGGGGGTGTGGGTAAATTACCATATGGGCCATTCACATCATGATTTAAGTCTTTTTTTTTTCGCCAATCAGCTGTATGATACAAGCTGAGCTCGTGGCTACTTAAGCTGCATACAGGCATGTAATTTCACTATGGAATGAGGAAGCTAAACAGAACGCAGAGGAGCTGAAACACCGCGAAGCAAACAGACACACGGTATTTACATCGGAGATAACCATTTCTAGCAAAAAAACCGCAACCAAAAGGAAGTGTTCTAGGACTACATTATTCGATCGGAGGCATTGGTGTGTGCAAGGCACAGTTTCTCTTTCTGATGGGGTGAGTTTATTAATCTAAGGCTGTGTGGTTATTTTTGCATGTAACGGAGAGTGTTGTGGTTTGGTTACATGAAACTAGTGTTGTGTTAGTTGTGTCATCATCGTGCTATCTTTCTTTCTTACGGCGTGAGTAATTTTTCAACCACAAAATGTTAAAGTATATTTTAGGACTTATTTTTGTACTTCATAATTGTGTTGGGCATACTTTGCATGGAAGGAAAATTGACGTGGTGATCTTTGTTTACATGAAAGTAGCATCGTGCTAGCTCATAGGGGGTAGGGCTTTCCTTAATGTCATGCAGATGAGCACCATTATGTGCCCGCCCTACACCCAGAGTAGCTGAGATGGAAAACTTTGAGGGCGATTTTCTCCCTTTTCTGTTTTAAGAAGTATACACTTTCAAAAGGCCACACATTCTTCAAATATTGTCAGATCTCCACATGGAAGGCATCATTGGAAAGCTTAGAAACTGTACTTTCTGAATCTGGCAATAACTCAAAATGCCCCCGGGCTGACATGTGTCCCTGGATTCCGTTATCTGACACATATATATTCATATATACATAAACAAAGTCGTCTACCAACAACATAACACATATTCTTTGGGGGTTGGTAAGTATGCTTTAGCATATATGTAATGTAATGTAATAACATATACACATGTTTGTTAGCCTGCTTATCTGGAGAACAGCTGCATGGTGTGGTCTGATTGGTCTTATGAGTGAAGGTACAGATGTTTCTTTGAATTTCCATGCACTGAGTGATGCCGCAACGATTGTGAGATGTATTTGCTGCCAAAGTTTCCTCTCTCACTGGAAGTTTCGAAACACTGCGACTTGCACTTCCACACTTGGTAACACGGATGTGTGGAGAAGGTCAATTAAACACATACAGGCCAAATGAACCCAAGGATAATCAGTGTAACAGCAGTGAAGATCAAAACCATAAAAAAAAAAAAATCTATGAAACTTCGCCCTAAAGTAACAGTATATAGCCTCTAACAGACTTGCTAATGAAGTGCGAAACACAGTATAGGTGAACACAGTAGAGTAGCAAACTACGAACAGGACAGAGTGCAGACAGGATTAAAACAGTATTACACATGATGTGAAGATGAGGTTTCGTAATATCGTATTTGAATGTGTGAATATTAAGCTGGAGGACAGATTTGGATTTCTGTCACTACATACAGGAGAAATTACTTCAACCGTCTTCTTTATTATACGAGATCCAGATATTTTGTACGAACACTAATGTTCTAATGTCCTGTAATACTGCTTTAATATGACATGGAGACACTTTTCTTCACCATAATGATATACGGGATAAAAATACATGGCTGATCAGACATGGTGGATTAAAGGAGTGGAACTAAAAAGTAATTTTTCTCCAAGCTATTTGGCACATTCTTTTTTCCACTAATGCAGATAATGCATGTACCCTTTGTGTTGAGATGAATCTCCTTATTGCTTCCTCACACTTTTCCTGCAGAATGACCTTCTAAAGAAGCTCTGGCTCTGGCGCTGTAAAAATGCCCAACACAATAGAGAAGAACCACAACATATCTATTCCAGGAAATATCAGAAAATATGGTCAATAAACATAATATTTGCACAAAGTCGAGTCCAAACCATACTGTATTTATTTGTTGCTAAACATTAACCACTGGTCAAAACACAGAAACTTTTACTTTTATGAGTCCATCATTATTTTCAGAAACATACGGTATAACCCCAATTAAAAAAAAAAAAAAAACCTTGAGATTCTGTGTAAACTGTAAATTAAAACAGAATGTGGTGATTTGTAAATCAAGGAAACCCAATATTTCATTGCAAATAGTACACATACAACATATCAAATGTTGAAATGGAGAATTTTTTTAGTGAAACTATTTGCTCATTTTGAATTTGATGTTGGCAACACATTTCAGAAAAGTTGGGAGGGGGCATGTTTACCACTGTGTTGCATCACCTCTACTTTTAACAACACTCTGTAAACGTTTGGGAACTGAGGAGACCAACTGCTGTAGTTTTGGAAGAGAAATGTTGTTCCATTCTTGCCTGATATACGATTTCAGCTGCTCAACAGTTCGGGGTCTCCTTTGTCATATTTTGCGCTTCATAATACACCAAATGTTTTAAATGGGAGACAGGTCTGGACTGCAGCAGGCCAGTTTAGCACCCAGACTCTTTTACTAGCCATGCAGTTTTAATATGTGCAGAAAGCGGTTTGGCGTTGTCTTGCTGAAAGAAGGAAGGCCTTCACTGAAAAAGATTTTGTCTGGATGGCAGCATGTTGCTCTGAAACGTGTTTATATCATTCAGCATTAATGATGCCTTCCCAGATGCACAAGCTACCCATGTCATGTGCACTAACGCCCCCTCATACCATCACAGACGCTGCTTTTGAACTGTGCACTGATAACAAGCCGGATGGTCCCTCTCCTCTTTAGCCTGGAGGACGTGGTGTCCGTGATTTCTAAAAAGAATTTCTACTTTTGATTCGTCAGACCTCGGGACGGTTTTCCACTTCACCTCTGTCCATCGCAAAAGCGCTCGGGCCCAGAGAAGGGGGCGGGGTTTCTGGATATTGTTTATATCTAGTTTTAACTTGCATTTGCGGATGCAGTAATGAAGTGTTTTCTCAGACGATGGTTTTCTGAAGTGTTCCTGAGCCCATACAGTGATTTCCACTACAGACACGTGTCTGCTTTTAATGCAGTGTCTCCTGAGGGCCTGAAGATCACAGGCATCCAGTGTCAGTTTTCAGCCTTGTCTCTCGCATACAGAGATTTCTCCAGATTCTCTGAATCTTTTAATGACATTATGGACCACAGATGATGTGATCCACAAATTCTTCTTAAATTGTTGCACTGTTTGCCCACACAGTCTTTTACAGAGCAGTGAACCCCTCACCATCTTTACTTCTGAGAGACTCCACCTCTCTGGGAGGGTCTTTTTATAGCCAATCATTTTACTGACATGTTGCCAATTAACCTAATTATTATTATTATTATTATTATTATTATTATTTAACATTACACAACTTTTCTAGACACCACCCCCCACCCCTTATGTCAGCTTTTTTTGAAATGCATTGTGGGCATCAAATTCAAAACAAGCATGTATTTTTAAAAAATCTTAGTTTTAATATTTGATGTGTTTGTACTATTTGTCATGAAATATAGAGTTTCCATGATTTCAAAATCATAGCATTCTGTTTTATTTACATTTTCCACAGCATCCTAACTTTTTTTTAACAGGGCTGTATTTGTGTGGGTGTGGCTTTAAATGTGATGATGACAAACAATTGTTTATACTCTGAGTCCAGAATTTCCTCAAACTGCAGTGTTTAATTGGAATGTTTTGAATCATTAAATCCTTTCAGTGGAGTTTGTTTGCGTGAAACAGGCGGATAAATAGCCGATGCTGTGATTGTGGTGTTAAATGAAGGAGTTTTATTGAATCATCAAATATAAGAGCCAATCAGGTTCCAGTATGCAAATTGAGAGCAGATAACAGTCAATTGTGTAAAAGTGACTTGCTGCTCAGGAAGCGTGTTCTTCTCCAATATTTGAAAACATCCAGGTTGTTTAAAATTCAGTGAGTATTTTCAGGTAATTTGTTTATCTCATCTCATCTCATTATCTCTAGCCGCTTTATCCTTCTACAGGGTCGCAGGCAAGCTGGAGCCTATCCCAGCTGACTACGGGTGAAAGGCGGGGTTCACCCTGGACAAGTCGCCAGGTCATCACAGGGCTGACACATAGACACAGACAACCATTCACACTCACATTCACACCTACGCTCAATTTAGAGTCACCAGTTAACCTAACCTGCATGTCTTTGGACTGTGGGGGAAACCGGAGCACCCGGAGGAAACCCACGCGGACACGGGGAGAACATGCAAACTCCGCACAGAAAGGCCCTCGCCGGCCCCGGGGCTCGAACCCAGGACCTTCTTGCTGTGAGGCGACAGCGCTAACCACTACACCACCGTGCTGCCATAATTTGTTTATTATTAATTAATTTGTTTATTTATTCAGAGTGATAAAGGACGAGTTTGTGACCCATCACTGCTGTCCAGCTCTCGGTTTTCTGCTTCCTAACCCGATTAGAGTCAGAGCTGATGCCCAGTGACTGGTAAGTATCGGTGAAATTGAAAGTGAGAACGTCAGCGTGAGGAGCTTTAATTACACTCCATTCCAGATCGATGAGGACTGAGGAATAAGATGGAGGAGGGTTCTGAGAACGAGGCGGGTTTCTGAGACAGGAGAACTCACTTCAGATGGGAAACTAATTGTATGAATTATTGAACATGCCGTCAGTCACGAGGAATCACACAGTCGGGTTTTTTTTTCCATCTTCTTCTCTTCTTGGCTTTATTGTTCTTCCAAATTTCTGACATCTTGGACACCAGATTGGAAATGTCTCGACTCAGCTCCATTCATGCTCACGTTAAAAGAAAATGTCATTTCAATCCTGAATTCATTTCAAAGATGTGTTTGAGTTTTAATTATTGAAAGGATTATTTTAGTATCCATCATGTATTGAATATGAACTGTGTGAACACGCAGTGGAATGACACAGAGTGTTTTGTTTTTTGATTTTTTTTTTTTTAATCACACCAACCACAGTACATGTCACAGACTTCATTTAATTTAGAAAACGTCATGCTTTGTATTGGGCTTGAGTTCAGTTGGGTGCAGCTCCCAGCTATTTGCTCATTTAAACATGATAAATAAATAACATAATTTTAGAAAGAAAAAAATGGAAGTGCAAGGACAGTTCCAGCGCATCTTGAAACTGCAAAATTTTCTTGAAAATGGGGAAATGTGGGTGTGGCCTAAAATGTGGCTGAAGGCGGAGCTTGCATAATACTAAACTGGTGGATACAAGATTCCATTACTTGTTAGCAACATTAGCATTACCAACTTAAAGAAGCTAAGCATGAACAAGATGACAGACAGGATGACATCATTCCAAGAGCCAATCACTGCACACAAATTAGTGTCAAAAAGGACTAGCGTCATGCTCAGGTAGGGGGCGTGGCATGACATCTGAAGGTGGAGTTTGTGGCTCACGTTAGAAGTTCCTCGGATGATGATATAATTCTGGTTTGATTTGTATGTGTAAATTAGTAACACACTTGCCCAGTAGATTTTTATTGCAAATGATAAAATGGAGGCCATTCATTTCCTTTAGTGGTTAGCAAAGTTTAGCGCTAGTGAAAGTTTGTTTTATCTGTAACCTCTTATCCTGTGCAGGGTCGCAGGAGCCTATCCCAGCTGACCATGGGCGAGAGGCAGGGTACACCATGGACAAGTCACCAGCTCATCGCAGGGCTGACAAACAACCATTAACACTTACGGGCAATTTAGAGCCCCAATTAACCTAACCTGTATATTTTTGGACTGTGGGAGAAGACCTGCACAGACACGGGGAGAACATGCAAACCCCACACAGAAAGGCCCTCATCGGCCACTGGGTTCAAACCCAGAACCTTCTTGCTGTGAGGCGACGGTGCGAACCACTACACCACCATGCAGCCGCTAGTGAAAGTAAAAAGGCAAATTTCTCAGCTGAATATATCCGAGGTAAAATGGGTGCTTTTTATTGCATTAAGAGAAGAAGAAATGCCCATGACATTTCTACAGCTATAAGTCATTTTAAATATATTTAAAGTGAAGACCCTCATTGACTCACGATGTCCTTAAACACAGACGCTGAGAAACGAGAAGCCGTGTTAATTGAGAGTTATGAATTATGTGCAGTGAAGTCTCGACCTCTCCGAGTTTAAAGCAGCCAGAACGCTTTTACCATCTGCTATAAAACACGTCACTCCTCACACACATCCATGAATCAATTATTTTCCCAAAGTCAGGCTGTAATAAAGTAATTCCGTAAATGGCCTGTCATCCTGGCCCGGGTTTGGACTTTAATTAGACAGGGTTAAATGGAAGGAGAGTGACCTGGCGAGCGTGGCCCGTATCCATCGTGACCTGAGCTGAAGGATGAATTCACAGTGCTGTCCGACGGCCGCTCCCCGGTTTGATTAATGCGCTTGTGTCTGTGTGGGTAATTTTGTCAGACATGACCCTGACATGTCTGCAAAGTTCAACTGTATTCACGGCGAGGAACATTTCATTCAAATGAGCTGATCTGAATTGCAAACAGTGAGAGCTCGAGCAAAGTTCAGAGCTTCTGTTTTTCTGCGTCAGTATGCGATTTTTTCAGATTTAAATATCCATCTGAAGCGCTGAAAATTCAACAAATCTTCTAGCTTCAGGTCTTTTTTTATGATTATTACATATATCCAAGTAAAAATAATAAGTGACACAAAAAATAAATTAATACTTATTTAATAATTCATAACTTAGCTCCACATTAGAGCTATTTGCACCTATTTGTACTTATTTAACAAAACTAGTGTAGTACTGTTTACATAGCTGACTAGCTTATCTTATGCTACTTCTCCAGAGCTAGCTATGGGACATTAGTAGTTTTTCATGTTCACTATCAAGTTAGTTAATAAACAGTTATTCCATGAAATCGAGTCGTACATGAGCTGATAGTCGACGAGGCGCGTAGCACCGAGTTGTCTATAATCCATGTGTGACGAGATTGAGTGGAATAACTTGTATTCTATCCACATTCACTGGATTTTGAGAAACAGAGCATTTTTATTTTTTGCAAGTCAATAAATAAAAAATTAATAAAAAACGTCCGACAAAACCATTTCCACTTAGAATGTAAACAAACTGACGAAATGACAGGAGCAATTTGTGAAAAATGCGATAATAATAATAATTCTCGAAAAAAATGATATGTTCTTTCCACCAAATACTTTTATTTCATATTTTGTTGCTTTTTTTGTATTTTTTGGGGGGGTTTGTTTTCGAGTAGAGTTTTTATTTTGTTGGTTCAGTAACACACTCCAACATTTTTTTTCTCTACTCATAGTATATGAGCTGATATCCTAGTAGTAGAGTAGCCAATCAGAGCATGAGATTGCTCATATCCAATGAATGTGGACAGAATAATAGTAGATATATGATAATGAGAAATTTAAACCAAACACTAATCGCTGTGTAACATTTGACTAAATATTGTAAACCAGTAGCTGACTTTGCTAGCAAGGCTAGCGATTATGGAATTAAACATATTCACAAGGTGAGAATTAGCGATGTTTAACTTGGTCCAAATTAGTTATGTAAGGAAGGCTGTGGTGTTTTTTTTTGTTTGTTTCTTTGTTTGTTTTTTTAAATTTGCTTCAGTTACAGTAATGGATATTTTCCGTACATTAACATGACTTCTAGCTGATGTTTTTCTTTGGCTTTCCCTCCATGCGATCTCTGATTAGCGAAATAAGTTCAGCTTGTTGCAAACAAACTCATTTTTCCTTCAAAGTTGATGCTTGTACCTTTTATGATGCTTTTCTAAAGGTCTTTTCTTTACGTGTGTATAAATGACAGGCTCCTGCAGAGGGTTAACTGTATGATACGCATGACATTTTCCTGCAGAGTTGCTCTTTAAAAAAAGGTTGTGTAATCTATCAGCGGTGTGGGGCGATCGATCAGCGTTAAACGCTGTAGCTCCTCTGTGTTTTTAGTGACAACATTACAGTGTTATTTCTCCAGCTGATCACCGGCCCCAGCGGGGTGCTTCATGAACAATCCTGCGCTAATCAAAATGTAAATTGCAGGCTGTTGTTATCTCATGATGGATATTGCACTCGCTGGTCCTTTTTGAAAGGCTGATGATGCAACACGCCATGTAAGATTGCAGCACAGTGGATTGTAGATTGCACCATGCCAATAACGGGGAAGGTTTACTGAATCCCTAAATGTCAGTCCCACTCCCAGACTGACCTTAAAACACAATTATTTAATATCCAGCACAGACATTTACAGAGCAGCAGGAGCAGACTGAAGTCTTTTAACTGTTATAAACAACTTCACAAATCATTTAAAATAAATAAATAAATAAATAAATAAATCAATCAAAAGCTGAAACAAATGCTTTTTGGATGTAATCAAAGTGTCACAACTTTTCTGTCTGACTCTGATTGTTAAACTGCATCAGAAACACGTCAACTTTAACACTGTAGAAATAATAATTTCATCTCATCTCATCTCATTATCTGTAGCCGCTTTATCCTGTTCTACAGGGTCGCAGGCGAGCTGGAGCCTATCCCAGCTGACTACAGGCGAAAGGCGGGGTTCACCCTGGACAAGTCGCCAGGTCATCACAGGGCTATAATAATAATAATAATAATAATAATAATAGGGGTGGCACGGTGGTGTAGTGGTTAGCACTGTCGCCTCACAGCAAGAAGGTCCTGGGTTCGAGCCCCGGGGCCGGCGAGGGCCTTTCTGTGTGGAGTTTGCATGTTCTCCCCGTGTCCGCGTGGGTTTCCTCCGGGTGCTCCGGTTTCCCCCACAGTCCAAAGACATGCAGGTTAGGTTAACTGGTGACTCTAAATTGAGCGTAGGTGTGAATGTGAGTGTGAATGGTTGTCTGTGTCTATGTGTCAGCCCTGTGATGACCTGGAGACTTGTCCAGGGTGAACCCCGCCTTTCGCCCGTAGTCAGCTGGGATAGGATCCAGCTCGCCTGCGACCCTGTAGAAGGATAAAGCGGCTACAGATAATGAGATGAGATAATAATCTTTCTTTTTGTTTGTTTGTTTGTTTGCTTGTTTTTGTCCACTCATGTCTAATTGCATAATTGGAAATTAGTGACTGTGAAGAAGACTTTAGGCTCCGCCCACTCGACACACTCAAAACCAAGTGTTTTATTCCCCTTATGCCACAGCAATCTGCCAGTTATTACAATTTTTCCTTAATCATTGAACAAAACATTGCACATTTTATCCATTTATATTTCTATTTACTCTTATGGAACGTCCTCGAAACAAGTTAGCTTCTGTTCTTATTGATGTTATACTTACGTACTGTACGTTCCTCACCAGCCTCTCTTCCTCTTTCTCTCTCTTGAAGTTAATGTTTGGCATTTTTGTAACAAAGTTGCTTTTCTAAACTTTTCCTCAAGTGTGCTTCTGAACTTCTGAAGCCTGTTGGGTGGGAGACCGTACAAAAGGTTTAAAAGCTCCATCCAACATTACGCCAATTTTCTCAGTTTAATTGCTTGTCTAGAAAATACTGTGCGAGTGTGTAAATCTTATCTAACCATTGTTTATGCTGCCAGGATCGAGTGTGTGTTCTGATGGAAGAATCTGCTCTTAAATATGCACTTAATCCTTTGGTCTGCATCCAAGAGCAGCATTCATTCCTAGTTTTCCAACATTTGATTTGTTTTTCTTTTTCTGAAGCCCACCATTTCTGCTTCCTGCCATCTCTATGAACACCATCACCATCTCCTTCTTCTACCAGGTTAAGGTCCAACATCTCCACCTCCTGCCATCTTAAGGCCCACCATCTCCATCTCCTGCCAACCTGAGACCCATCATCATCTTCTCCTGCCACCTTGATGCCCACCATCTCCTGCCATCCTGAGACCCATCATCATCTTCTCCTGCCACCTTGATGCCCACCATCTCCATCTACTGCCATCTTGAGGCCAGTCATCTCCATCTCCTGCCATCCTGAGATCCTCCCTATCCTTCTCCTCTGTATGTTCTAATGTCACCTCTCGATGGACTTGTTTATATATGTGTTGATTTGCTCTGATGTCTGTGTAGAAATAAAGTGTAAAAAACCCTTCTTGATCCACCTGCCTCACATATGTGAGATAGTCGCTCAAGTACAAACATTCAAACACATTAAACACTCTGCACATGAACAAAAAGAAATTCTCAAGAAATCTAAATGTCCTTCAACCTAACATTTTCATTGAGACACTTTTTCTTCTCCACACAGTGGACTTTCTCAAGTTGTGATTTTTTGGGGCTTTTTTCACCTTTATTGGATAGGACAGTGTAGAGACAGGAAATGAGCGGAAGAGAGAGACGGGGAGGGATCGGGAAATGACCTCGGGTCGGAATCAAACGCGGTCCCCCAGATTTATGGTATGGCGTCTTATCCACCTGAGCCACGACGTCCCCCTCAAGTCGCGATTTTAATGACAGACTTCCAGTGAACACTTTTTAAATTTTTTCAAATTAATTAATTAATTCGAGAAATGTTTGTTGTGCTCAACAGTGAATGACGTGAAAAGGATTGTGGTCCGGTGTGTGTGTTAGATTTTCGAGGCAAGGTGTTAAAAAAGTTAAGTATACGACGCGTAGTAAAAAGGTGCGTGTTAATAGCTTTGGCATTTTTGCCTCCAACATGTGTTATATTTCTTGGTGAGCAAGATTTCCATTTGCATGTTAATGAAGGTTAAGGGCAGACGCCTTTAATTATGATCTCGCAAAGTCCTGCCTAATGACCCACTGAAGACGGCACACACTTCCCATAACTCCATTATGCAAATAACGCTGCAGGCAAAAGACCTGACCTGAGAGAACGTTGTGTCCAGCCTCAATGAAAATCTGAAAACCATAATAATCATTGTAATTAATAACTCTGTTCATGTAGCACCTGGAAGATATTTCAGATACAGTGGTATTTAGAGTCTTAAATTTGTACAGTAAGAGGACATGTGTGTCTCACCTTTACTATGTTCCATAAAATCCCAATGCCATCCTGAGGCCCACAAGCTCCTCCCCTGCCCTCCTGAGGACCAACATCTCATTCTCTTCCATTATGAGGCCCATAAGCTCCTCCTCTGGGTATTCTGATGCTCATCAACCCCTCTCCTGACATTACGAGACACTCAAGCTCTTTGTCCTACCATCCTGAGAGATACAAGCCCCTCACCTTGCCTTCTTGAGGGACATAAGTTCCTACCTCACTTCCTGAGGCTATAACACCTCATCCCGCATGTCATTCTAAAGCTTATGAGCTCCTTCCCCACCATCTGGAGATATACATCTGGAGATTCCTCCACCTGCTATCTTGAGACCCACTATATCATTCTCCAGCTATGCTAAGGCTTACAAATTAATCCATTTGCCACTTTGAGACCAATAAGCCTCTCCCATGCCATCCTGAAGCTTAGAATCCCTTATCTGCCATCCTGAAGCCTTCTGTTCTTGCCATCTTTGGATCCACCATCTCCTTCCTCTGCCATCCTGAGTGCTTTTATCTCCTTTTGCATTCAATCTTGAGGCCCACCATCTCCTTTTCTTTCAATCATGACCATCACCATCTGCTTCTACCATCCTGATGCTTCATCACTCCACACCCACTATCCAAGGTCCAATCCTGTCATTTTAAAGCTCATGGTCTCCTTCTCCTGACATCCTGAGATCTACAGTACCATCTTCTTCCACTGACATCCTGAGAGCCATTATGTCTTTCTGCAACTATCCTGAGGCCTACTAGCACCTCACCCATCATTCTGTGCCCTACATGGTCCAATCCTGCCATCCAGAAGGCCATTATCTTCTTTTGCAGCCAATTTGAGACCCACCATCTCCTTATCTTTCATTCATGTGCACCACCATTTCCTTCTCCTAACATTGTGAGGCCTTAGCACCTCGCCCACCATCCTGTGCCCTATATGGTTCAATCCTGCCACTCTGATGCTCAACATCATCTTCTCCTGCCATCATGAAGGCCATTATCTTCTTTTGCAGCCATCTTGAGACCCACCATCTCCTTATCTTTCATTCATGTGCATCACTATTTCCTTCTTCTAACATTGTAAGACTTACAAACTCCTCCCACACCATTCTGTGACCTACAATGTCCAATCCTTCCAGTCTAAGGCCCATCAGCTAATTTTCCTGCCTTCCAGAGGCTCACTATTTTCTTGTCCTTTCATAGTTGAGGCCCTCCTGAGGCCTACCATCTCCTTCTCTGATAATCCCGAGGTCAAGAACTCATTCTACTCGAATCTTGATGCCCATCATTTCCATCCTAGGTCATCCTGAGGCCCACTACCTCCTTCTCTGACAATCCTGAGGTCCTCAATTTTCATAAATTGGCAGCATGATGAGTAGAATATTGATATCCCAGTCTCAGTATAGTGAGCTCCCCAGTTGTGTCTTTGTTCCTCCAGAGGTTTCTTCCTCATGAGATCCATCCTTTTATTTCCACCTTTGGCTTTCTCTGTGGATAAGTTACTTTACAGCTGTCTTTATTGTAAAAATAATCCCTATACAATGCAATAATATATCCTGTTTTCATAAACACAAAGAACAAATGTCATTTTTATATGAAGTACAGAAGTATGTATAAGTTAAAGTAAGGAACATGATTTAAAAAAAAAAACATATGTAGAAAAATGATGAAACAGCTAAATAGTGTTGTGGTAATGATAAAAGAAGCAGAATGTGTAGTGTGGAGATAAATGCAGATGCGGCGGTAATGAGCGGTGACAGGGACTGATGGCTTTAGCGAGCGCTCCTGATGGATCCACGCTAATGTTACTGACGGATTTATGAGTCCGTGTATTATCACGTTTGTTTCCTTGTTTACTTCTACAACTTGCCGAGGTAGTCTTATACTTTATTTTTTTTAAATTGCCGTAATTTAATTTAATTTTAATTTTAAACTAGCAGAATTCAAAATGTTGAGGGAAGCAATTTTATTTAATATAATTTACTTTAGTTTTTTATTTTATTTTATCCTTTTTTCCCTGAGGCTATCTGTTCATTTAGTTTGCCGTCTCGTCACTTCAGACAGCAGTCGTAAATCACATTAACGTCTCTCACTTTACAGGCCCAACACAGCTTTTTCACGTGTGTGTGTGTGTGTGTGTGTGTGTGTGAGAGAGAGAAGAAGGACTTAAACAACAACAACAAAAATCCCTTGTGAATGATTTCCTGAGGCTAATTGAGTCAAGGATGAAAAAAAAATGAGGTCAGGGAAGAGCCGAGTGGGCGAGGAGATGAAAAATAAAAAGGGAAACGTGGCGAGGCAGGATGTCATTAGTAGCAACATCACCACCATCACAACAAACCCATGAGAGAAATATTAAAGTCTTTTCAGGGACACGAGTCGTTTTATTTTGTTCGGCAAAGGAACTTGTTCAGAATCATTTACAGATTTGTTCAGTAGCACTTCCTGTCTGTTGACGCTGATGCAATTTATGTCAATTGTCAATGTTTTTGGTAAAGGTCCTGATTCAGAGTAAAAAAAAAGAAAAGAAAAATAAAAACAGACTCTATGGAGGTCTATTTTCACTCAGGAATAGATTTAAAGCTGAAAATCATTTTATTCATTGATTTATGTTTACACAGAAACTTCCTGATCTCTTCTTTGACTGGTATGTGCTTGTGACTAGCGTTAGCATCCTGACAGGAAGTGAATGAGGCTCAAAAACTTCTACAAATGATGTATGTCAAGGTTTCTTTCTTTATTTATTTATTTATTAGATGTGGAATAAGAGAGAACAGATGGTGCATCCCTGAAGTGATTGTTTTCTTTCTCTCTCTCTCTCTCACACACACACACACACACACACACACACACACGAACCAGCGTGGACTGATAAACCACGTTACACACTCAGCTTTGCAGCAGGATGTTGACTTTCCTCTACTGCACGTGTGAAGATGTGGATTTATCATGAGATAGTCACTGCTGAGAGTCGAGAGTGTGTGTGTGTGTGTGTGTGTGTGTGTAATCACACTGAATCCTATGAAGCTCATACTGATGGACGGTAATTTCAGCCTCGACTTCATTATATGAAATTAAGAAATACTGATTTAGATGTCCTAAAACAAACAAATAAACAAATAAATAAATTGATGTAAAAGTAATCTACTGGTACACCGATCGATCACTAAAGGTTTCTGAAAATTAAATTACTTATTTTAGAATACACAAACCCAATACTTTTTTTTTTTTTAACCTAAATATACATATAAATATTGAAGATGAAACAGGTGTTTAGCTTTTAAAGGTTCAGGTTGTGTCTTTGCATTCATGGAGAAAACAAACAAACAAACAAACAAACAAACAAACAAACAAAACCACTCACAGCTCATTAATGCTATACTGTATGTATTCTTAAACACAACAAATAAACAATTAAGCAGGCTGATAAATACATCTTTTTAAATACCTACACATTACAGCTATTTGTATTAAACACAACCAATGGACAGACAGACAGACAGACAGACAGACATGTGTTTGTGAGGAATAAAACTGTCTGTAATGAGTCTCCTTCATTGTCGGATTTTTATTTTTTTTTTCCCAGAACATGCCCCAGCTCTCACCACACAGATGGCTCGCTCTCTTTTTCAGACGATACGAACTGTTCTAATAAAACTTAATGATTTTCACGATTGCCTCTAAAGTGTGTGTTATTGGCCACCGGCTCTGGCTGGAACCCGTCCGTGTGAGTGTGAGTAACAAAAAAAAAAAAACTGTCCGTCTGCTCTGTCGAGGCCGAGTTAATGAACAATAACGTCTCTACTAAAGCACTGAGAGGCAGAACGGGATTTTAGCTTCAACATCTGAACAGTTGCACCACAGGAACGTTCTCAAAGCACTCTGGGTAAAGGAATGTGGAGCAGGAGGATGAGGAGGATGAGGATGAGGAGGAGTCATGTGCAGTTATTCAGGTGGGCAGGTGAGACATATTTGGTGAGGTGAAGTAGCTCCGCCCACTTCGGCTGTGAGATCAAATTGAAAAATTAAATAAATTAAAAATATCAACATTTTTGTCAGACCTCAGTGCAACACAATTTGACGTGTTTTCTCAGCGTTACCAGAAAACTAAACAACCGGTGCCAGTAAAGAATTTGAAATGTTAACGCTGCGTTCGCTTGTGTCGCTCGGATCGTTTGTAGTTTGTCTCCTGTGGGCGGTGCTAGTGCAGTTTGTGGGCGTGTCCAGTGTTTATAGCTCTGATGAGAAAGTGTAGCGTCAAAAATGTAACCAACATTAAATGAGTAACTAAAATATTATTTATTGCTTTTCAAACATACTTAAAATTAATTCTAATATTTTAATCTATGCAAAAAAAAAAGCATGAAAATGACCTGTTTGATTTATACAGTTACATGGTAGGCTTTGGATTAGCTGTTAGCACATTTGCAGCCCAAGCTAACAGTTTACATGTTTGTTTGTTTTGTTTGCTTGTTTGTTTGATTTGTAACACTTCACAGGAGGCGGGCTTACAACAACTCAAAGGTGCACTTTATTTTTGATTCTCTCTCTTTTAGTGCATTTCAGTGAATTTATTAAGCTCAGCACACACACACACACACACACACACACACACACACACACTACTGTCCTGCTCATGGGCTGGTTATGGGCGTCTCTCTCGGAAAGTAAACTCCTAGTAACAGACACAGGTGATATCATCACGCTGCTTACCTGCTGGTTTGACCCGCCTCCTTTCCATCCACAGCTGACTCTTGACCACGCCCCCAATGCCACACATGTCATACCCAAATGCGCATAAAGTTGATTCAATGTAACCTCACAGATTTCACGTCTTTGAAATCATAGCTCTGTGTCCCATGTTTTTATAGAAAATGAAAATGTTTCTGTCACTTGCTAGTGACTGGAGCTTCAGAGATCTTTAAATGTCCTTCTTCTTCAGGTGGAACCTGTAATGGTTCTATCAAGAACCCTACAATAGAACATTTTGTCAACAGAATGAGTTCCAAGTAGATCGGGAGCTCAGAACCCTTACTTATCAACTGAATCATTCAAAAGCTACCAAGGAGCCATTTAATTTGTAAAAGTGTCCACTATTAAAGCTTGTCTTTTCTGCTTGTTCTTCTCAGAGGAACTTTTAAGCTTCTGTCTACAGCAGAATGTTCCTCTACATGGTTTCTACAGTACATAGAACCTTCCTGTAGACGGACAAATGAAGAGCCTGTGAGATTCTCAGACATGTACAGGGTCCTGTTTCCTGTGGATTGGGGTGAGTGAACTGACAAAATGAGGAAAAAAAAAGGTTCTTCGAGGGTTCTTTAAGGGTTCATTGGATATGTACATCCTGTAAAATGAGGATTAAGACAGAGGAAGACTTCATGAGATGAGACCAGTTTAGTTCCATGTGATCAAAGATGGCTGAAAGTTCAATCAGTGTGAGAATTCTGAGTCTCAGAGCGTGAATGCTGCAAGGA
Source organism: Neoarius graeffei (assembly GCF_027579695.1). NCBI lineage: Eukaryota > Metazoa > Chordata > Actinopteri > Siluriformes > Ariidae > Neoarius > Neoarius graeffei. The sequence continues at coordinate 54,196,078 of NC_083595.1, read as the reverse complement.
CACTTGTCTAAAATCCACCAATCAGAAGAGAGCAAACTCACGGGACAGCGACATGGATGGTGTCAGTGACGGAGAAACGTGAACACAACATGCTCATGGGCAGAAACATCTCCTCATTACTCCAAGCTCTCAAGTGAAGAACGTGTGTTTGTCCACGAGCCTGTTTTCTGGTCTGAGCAGATTCTGGATCACGCTGATTGAGCGTAAGAAAGATGCTTATAGGTCTATCATCAGAGGATCTTCATTGTATAATCTGACATAGAGAACGCACGCTGAATACTGACTGTGTGAGATCCTCCAGTCGAAACCCAGCAAGATGCTTCATGGTGTTCACTGATATCATTTGACTTCCCTGACAGAACGTTACACATTTTTTCTTTTTATTCTCAGTGTAAATGCACTTGTTCTTGTGTCCTTGGCTGAAGAATCTCACAGTTGCTGAGGCGGAGACGGCCTCGGTCATGAGAAAGTCATTTATTTCCTCTGACCTGCCTGGTCAAGTGGATTGAAACTGAGCCATGGTTTCTTTCTCTCTCTCCCTCCTCTTCCTTTTTTGCAGAAAGAATCCACAGCGTGGCTGCAATTACTGCACACGGCTGAAGGTGACAGGGCCGCGATGCGGCTCCGATACAGGACCCAAGACCTTCTCTTGAATGTTGACACCATTAAATTGAAGAAGAGGAGCAGAGATTGAAGGTCTCTCTCTCTCTCTCTCTCTCCATTTCTCAATGCACCTGCTTCTCATTGTTTCACATCTCAACTCTTGGAGTGCCCCAACACTCCTTTAGTGTGCACTACTTAGCACTCTTCTGTCCTGTTGACTCAGACTGTCACTTTAAATTTAATTTTCATTCATTCATTCATTCATTCATTCATTCATTATCTCTAGCCGCTTTATCCTTCTACAGGGTCGCAGGCAAGCTGGATCCTATCCCAGCTGACTACGGGCGAAAGGCGGGGTACACCCTGGACAAGTCGCCAGGTCATCACAGGGCTGACACATAGACACAGACAACCATTCACACTCACATTCACACCTACGCTCAATTTAGAGTCACCAGTTAACCTAACCTGCATGTCTTTGGACTGTGGGGGAAACCGGAGCACCCGGAGGAAACCCACGCGGACACGGGGAGAACATGCAAACTCCACACAGAAAGGCCCTCGCCGGCCCCAGGGCTCGAACCCAGGACCTTATTGCTGTGAGGCGACAGCGCTAACCACTACACCACCATGCCGCCCTTAAATTTAATTTTATGGAATTTATTTAAAAATCCCTCTTTAATCTTCACAAACTGAAACAGAAGGATCTCCCAGTGTTCCTCCCGTCTCTTTAAACAGATCCGTTTGACCCAAACACAAAGGTTTAGAAGTCATGCAATGAAATGAGGTGTGTGTGTGTGTGTGTGTGTGTGTGTGTGTGTGTGTGTGTGTGTGTGTGTGTGTGTGTGTGTGTGTGTGTCAGTGATCTGGTTCTCTGTTAATGGCCTCGCTAACCGCAGGACTCCTCCACTCAGGGTTCCACATTATTCAGAAGAGTCAAAAGTGAATTTCAACTTGCAAGAGTGAAGAAAAGCAGAATTTCTCTCATTAAATGCAGAAATCCTCCGACACTCACGACAACGATTGCGACCACGAGGAAAAATCATCCATCCATCCATTATTTGTAGCCGCTCTATCCTGTTCTACAGGGTCACAGACAGGAAAAATCATCAAATAAAAACAAATTTCATCAAAAATCATCAGCACTTTATTTATCCCTTAATGCCAGATTGTTCTGCATGCAGGGGCGCCGCCAGAAATTTTGGGCCCCATGAAAGATTAGAATTTTGGGCCCCCCAACTTTGCCCACCCTCGTCACAATTGCACTATTGTCATTATTTGACTTTTGATAGCCCATGGACCTTGAGTTTGTGACTTTATTACATTTTATGTATTAACCTACCAGGGACTAGATGAAAACTGGTCAGTGACTAATTCTGGTGCATTTACAATCACAAATGAAACTTCAAGATTTTGCCACATGCCTTCTTGTGCTAGGACAATTGGTAGTGAAATGTGTGATGTGACTGCTAATAAATCATAGAAAAAGTTTTCTACCCAGCATCAAAATACCTATGGAAATCCCATGGATTGTTATGTGTTAGGTAGAAAGTTGTGTGTACTGTTCTGCAAAAAGGGAATATGTTCAAAGCAAAGTGTGTCTAGACAGAAATTTGAGCGTAAGCAGAGTTAGACTATTGGTTGCCCCTCCATGGACCAGGAGTTTTTGACCTTGTTTTCTAATTTACACTTTTATATTGTTTGACCAGTAGATGGCAATATAAGCCCAGACATAATTCAGGCCAATATAAGCCCATACATAAAAAGAAAAAAGGAAATAAAATGGTGAATGATGCAGCAGTTATTATTGAGTTGACTGTAAATAAACATAACCAACATTATTTAACACACTGCTTTGAACTCTTCATTCAAGTGTGCAAAATTGTAGCCTGGGCCCGCCCATCCTAAGTGTGACGCAACATGAGGGCCTGTTGCGAGCTTAGTCTGGCCAGGCAAGCTATCTACAGCATTTCCAAGCTCCCGAAAAATCGGGAACCAATCAACTTTGAGCATCTCCAACGGCCCTGGGTAGAGGCGTGTTCAAGGCAGTGACATAGTAGAACTGCGACCGGAAGCCATAGATTGTTTACAAAATCTATGCCGGAAGCGCTTCATTCACATCACGAACATGGAGCAGCGGCAAGCCTTTAACACAGCGGTAGATGCTGTATTGAAAGCATTCAACGGGAAGTTCTCATTGAAAACGGAGGAAAGAGCAGCCCTGGAGGTATTTATTGAAAGGAAGGACGTTTTCGCCTTGCTCCCGACCAGCTTCGATAAGAGTTTAATCTACCAGTTAGCCCCGTCGCGTCGCATACGTCAGAGGAAAGAGTGATGTGATTGGTTTAAGCTTCGTCACAGCCTTTTCTGGCTTCGACCAGTAGCAAACTGAGGCATTTCAGGGAGGCGGGTCAACCACGGGCTCTGGGAAACAGTTGGGCTTAATAGCTTGGCCAGACCAAATGCTCGGAGAGCTTTGAAGTCGCGTTAGCCAGGCTAGCAAAATTGGGCTACTTAGTATGGAGTTTATTCGTTCATGTGTTGACACAGCTTGCATGCATCACTGTATCTGTATGGATTTATAAGATGTACATTCTTTATAGGCTATTTCAGTGCCAGAGAGTTCCAGAAAACATCAGTAATCACAATTTCCTGCCTTGATTAATAACTAGGCAACAGTTATTTCATACAACATAATGCACTGCAAGAAATCCACTGAAAGTTTATGCTTTCTTTTAGGCAGCACTCATTTATTGTCAAAGCAAATATTCAAATATCCATGAACAATAAAATATTCAATATTCAAGATAGATTCTTACCAGCAGTATCAACCAATCCAAATGTAACCATGTCAAACACTTGACTGGTGTCCGTTATTAGCAACACTTTAATCTAGCAAACTGTATATGGCGCTCGCTCATTAAAAACTTCAATCCTAAAGCATTTATGGGTTGTATTGCTGCTTACCTCCTTCTCCAAAGGGGGGTTCAGTGGTTTGGTAGGGCGGAGGTCCCCGAGGCTGAATCTGTGCATATTTAGGGCACCCCATTAGTTATGAAACTGGTTATTAGCACTAGTTATTAGCACCAGCATAACGTAATATTTCATCTTGTTTATCACACAAGTCAGTTCAGTTATTAAAATGGAAAAAATGTCACTGTACAAACTGTAAAAGTGTTCTGTTGATAGGCTAATCCAACCACAGTCATACTGTTCATTTACCATTCGCTGATATTTTGAACACACATGTGAGCGATAGCTACCTTTCTTTGGGGAAAAACTGAGTGACCAGTTGCCTGCCTCTCCGGTCCCTCTCAGCTTTCAGCTGCCTTTCTTTACGTTTTTGACAGCCACTCTTCATATTTAGCGATCATAGACTGTACGCACTCCACTGCTGGCTGGCTGCTGCACCGCGACACAGCAATCGCACTTCTACCAGAACCGGACCGTACCATTTCGCAAAAGGGGGAGGGTTAAATGACAATATGTTGAAGAACTCAAGAAATAGACAACCTTGTTCAATTAGCTCATTTTACCAGATGGAATATTGCATTGTTGTTATTTCAAAAGTCTTATTAAAATCATTAAAAGCATATTATCAGCCCCTTAAAGGGCCCCATGGCAGTGCTGGGCCCCTAGAATTGTTCTAACCTTTCCCCCCTGGCGGCGCCCATGTCTGCATGAGCTCAAATGAAACATTCAAATAAAATAAAAATAAAATAGTTTTTCAAAGTGATTATAAGTTTGATCAAAGTATTTAATTTAGTTTAAATTTACAATATCCTTTTTAGACATGGTGGGGTCAGTGTCAGCGAAACAACATAAAATAAAATAATTTTTAATTCAGTTTAATTTTAATATAGAACTGAATTTATTCATAATAATGACAGGTTTTTTTTCTTGATTTTTAAACGCTTTGCTTCCAAAATAGAGAGAGAAATTAATTAAATAATTCTACTTTTGATCTGTATATAAAAATGATGAAAAAGCCAATCGCTGTTGATCTCTAAGCTGTTCACTTCCAAAATTTAAAACAAAAACATTCTTGTTTTGATCTGTGTATATTCGTATGTATAATTTTGTTTTTTTTTATTTCTGAAACCCTTCCAAATATCAAAAAACAAACAAACAAACAAACAAACAAACAAACAAACAAACAAACAAACGTGCTAATCAATCAAATCAACCAATTGATTGATTAATTGATTAATAATTAAATATTTTGATATGTGCAACTCTGTATATATACACAATGATAAAAAAGGCAGTTGTTTATTGTTGCTGTCTGACTCCCACAAATCTGTAAGTAAACAAACAAACAAACAAACAAACAAACAAACAAACAAACAAAAAACAAATAATGGAACAGAATTAAAAGCTGAAATCTGACTCAGTAACTTTAAGAAAGGAACAGAGACTGCAGTGAAAGTTCTCATTTCTCCACACTGACAGATCACACTTTTTTCTCTTTTAATGAAAAGAACATTAAAACTGGGAGAAATTGTGAAAGCACTTTTCACTGATACATGTTTTGTTTGTTTGTTTGTTTGTTTGTTTGTTTGTTTGTTTTTAATTTGGTGCGACAAATGAAGGAAGTGCTTCCATCAGCTCCCTGACGGCTCGCAGGTGTCTATCATCCTAATAAAGTGTCTTCATCGATTCACTGCGTGTATTTATTCCATACAGAATTCTGCCGGTTTGAGAAGCATTATCTTTATGAAGATTCCAACTTTCGAGTCATTTTGTCGCTGCACAGGAACACGCAGCAGAAATGATCTGATGCAACTGCATTATGTCCAGTGGACTCACGGTACGCATACACGTCAGTTAGAGTTTTAAATCGTTTCAGCTAAAGCCTGGACTCAAACTCATTAACTTCCAAAAGTCCAAAGATTACATGAGGGAAGTTCCTGGTGTTCAGAGTCGTTTTACAAAGCTGCTTCAGTGGATTTTCTGAGTTCACACCTCTGAGGTTTATAGATCATTCCAGAGTTGAAGGAGCTGAGACTTTTTAGATCTCAATGAAGCCAAGGTCAAATAAATAAAACTAGACAGGGACACTCTAACAAGTGCAAACCCCGCCTTTTCCCTATTAAAATACATTGGGCGAAAATTTCGAAGTTCTGCCATGACCTTGACCTTTGACCTTTGACCTCCAAAATTTAATGGTTTCCTTCCTGGGTGATTGGCAACACATGTACAAAATTTGGTCCAAATCGATCCATTGGTTCTTGAGATATCTTGCAGACACACAGACAGACAGACAGACAGATACACACACACACAGACTGACGCAGGTGAAAATAATAACCCCTCCGACTACTGTCGGCGGGGTTAATAACGTCAGTGTTTGTGTGAATGTGATGCTCTGCTGTATTCCTTCACGATGCTCAGTGTGAAGGAGAATCTGACCCAACGCTCATCTGCTACACTTAGAGAAACTTCATTCATCACTTCATCCATGAAATATTCACCCCTCCAGATAAGCCACGCCTCTGATTAAGATGCATGAATTAAATTAATACTATTATAAGAATGACATATTGTAGTTGCATCAGTCTGTCAGACAGTGGCGCTGGACTTAACACTGCGAATCACTCGAGTCAATATCACACAAGAAAACAAAAAACAAAACAAATCTGGGCCTCTGAAATTGTCTGAACAGCGCTGGTCCGGTGGTGTCCCAAGATACCAAGTAGAAAAGCTTTAAATAAAACCGTTTTATTTGCATACTGAATATTGTGGTCCAGCACATATTAATTATTTAGACAGAATTAGAGGACTGGAAATACTT